>NC_073407.1:3335915-3578415 GCF_028641065.1 Leucoraja erinaceus | reverse complement strand
TAGTTGCAGCATTCACTCAAATTATATTTTGAAATAATAAAAAATATGTGAGACAGCATGTATGGAGCGAAGGACTAGGCGATATTTCTCCATAGATGCTGCCTCACCCGCTGAGTTTCTCCAGCGTTTTTGTCTACCTTTGATTTTTCCAGCTTCTGCAGTTCTTTCTTACACAAAATATATACATGAATAGTTTAGTGTAGAGATACAGCAGGGAAACAGGCCCTTCGGCCCACATCGACCAGCGATCACCCGCTCACACTCGTCCTATGTTATCCCACTTTCTCCACTGTCAGCACACTGGGGACAATTTACAGAGGCCCGATTAACCTGCAGACCCGCATGTCTTTGGAGGGTGGGAGGAAACCAGAGCACAGGGAGAACGTGCAAACTCCACACTGACAGCACCCGATGCCAGGATCAAACCGGGATCTCTGGCAATGTGAGGCAGCGGGTATACCAGCTGCGCCATTGTGATGCCCTTGAATAGTTGGGACTTGATACTGTCTTTTCCATTTACAAATATCTGAGTTATAATTCTTGCTACAAAGTATCTCGATTTACAACGCTATTTTTCATTCTCATTGCACGGGTATAAACATGTCACCAACATTCTCACAATGCATTTTGCTCAAACTTTGCAAACTATATACTTTGCTTATTTAATTGTTTACCAAGAATGAATATGTTTCCTAAGTCGAACAAACTCCAAAACAATTGTTCAAGTTCAAGTTCGAATTTATAGTCACATGTACCAATTAAGGTACAGTGATATTACCACGTTAAACAACAACTTCTGACTGAGACGGCAAAGCAAACTAGGCATGCGTTTACACAGCAGCTCCTGGACTAAGCCACTTCCCAACAACAGGTAGTCCAATTCCTCATTACAGATCATCAGCAAGAAATCAACAGTAAAGTGCCAACCACGGCCAGTTTACTTTAAGAAAAATACTCTTCTGAGAAATAGTTTGGTTACTAATGAATAAACATACAGGTACAGCGTGGTGAAGAAAGCTAATCGCATGTTGGCCTTCATAACGAGAGGATCTGAGTATAGGAGAAAAGTGGTCCTTCTGCAGTTGTACGGGGCCCTGGTGAGACCACATCCGGAGTATTGTGTGTTGTTTTGGTCTCCTAATTTGAGGTAGGACAACTTTGCGATTGAGGCAGCGCAGCGTAGGTTCATGAGGTTAATCACCGGGATTACGGGACTGTCACTCCATGAAGAAAGATTGAAAAGACTGGGCTTGTATTCACTGGAATTTAGAAGGATGAGAGGAGATCTTATAGAAACATGTAAAGTTATAAAAGGACCGGACAAGCTAGATGGGGGAGTCCAAAACCAGGGGCCACAGTCTAAGAATAATGGGGAGGACATTTAAAACTGAGATGAGAAAAAAAAAAACTTTTTCATCCAGAGAGTTGTGAATTTGTGGAATTCTCTGCCACTGAAGGCAGTAGAGGCCGATGCACTGGATTAATTTAAAAGAGTTAGATAGAGCTCTAGGGGCTAGCGGAATCAAGGGATATGGGGAGAAGGAAGGCACGGGTTACTGATTGTGGATGATCAGCCATGACCACAATGAATGGTGGTGCAGGCTCGAAAGGCCAAATGGCCCCCTCCAGCACTTATTGTCTATATTTCTAGGTTTATAATATTGCATGAAAATAGATTGGAGCAATTGAATTTCCTGCCAATAATTATTGATAGGACGAATAATGGAAAAATGCTCTTCGGCCTACCGAGTCCACGCCGACCATCGATCTCCCGTTCACACTAGTTCTAAGTTATCCCTCTTTCCAATCTACTCCCTGCACACTAGGGGCAACTTACAGAGGCCAATTCATCTACAAACTAGCATGTCCTTGAGCACAGTGAGAACATGCAAACTCCACACAGACAGTACCAAAGGTCAGGATCAAACATGGGTCTTTGGAGCTGTGAGGCAATGGATCTAAATCACTGAAACCAGCTAGGAAAAATGGAGAAATAACCAAAACAAAGCGATCAACCTTCAACTAAAAAGAAGATAGACACAAAAAGCTGGAATGACTCAGCAGGACTGTGGAGAGAAGGAATGGGCGACGCTTCGGTTCGAAAAAGTCCAAGAAGAAGTCCGAGTCTACCTTTGGTTTAAAGCAGCATCTACTCATTTCAACTAAAAGGGACTGGAACCACTGAATTTCCAATCGCATGTTGACGCTGAACCACAAAATAAAACAAAACTTCATCGCTGGTTCTTTAACATCAAGGGCAATGTGGAAAATGTCGAGCTTCTTTTGCAGGTTCCAAGGCAAGTAAAAAAGCACAAATATTTATGATCATATACTGTATTAAAAATTAACCTATCCTGCAAATCGTTCCATGCCTACATTGCAGCTGCCAGAATGCTCATTACAGCTGATCCCACAGCCGACTGTTGTTTCAAGGTCAGAGCTGGCTCCGGCTTCCGAGAGCTGGAAAACTCTGGACTGGAACACTGAACAACAATCAAAAGGCCATAAAGCTTCCATTTAGTTGGGAAATAATCATTTGAATTGTGAACCAGAAATGGTATTCTGGCTCCGAAATAGCGACTAACCTTATTCAAAGCACGCAAACACTGGGAGTTTTTATCACTTTTCAGAATAAACAAGACTTAGTCGAAAGGTAGAGTTCCAGGTCTGTTAACTTGATTTAGCACAGACAGCTTCTGATTTAGACTGCCATTTGGAGTCTAGTGAACACGCTTCAACAAAGAGCATGGGGGATTAAGTTGAAGTATTTATATCGATTGTCTCTATGCTGCCTCAACTAGTTACTAGTTCATTGATTAAATGTCTAATATCTGACACCAACAAATTGTTCTCTAAGAAGGATAAAAAAGTATTCCAATCCTACGCAGTGACTGGTGTCAGGTTTGGAGCCTTGTAAATGAAGTTGCATCAAATAGGAAAACTAGTCGCAAAACCTACAGAAGAGCCCGAAAAATATGACTTTGCTCTTGACCTTTGCGAGCTAAATTCAATTAAAATAGCAAAGACATTGTTACTTTTTATTTGACAGTCTTTGTTTATTGGATTACATTGGACATATACTGTCTATTGTCTATTGACTGTTTGTGCCATATTTATTTGAAGAAAAAACTATACATAAAAATATATATTTTTTAAATGGTCAAATATAAATGGATTTATTATTGCACAAAATGGAGAGTCAAAACTTCCACCTTGATTCAAAGATGTCATAACAACAGCGGGGCATTAAGGGCGGCATGGTGGCACAGCGGTAGAGTTGCTGCCTTACAGTGCCAGAGACCCAGGTTCAATCCGGAGTACAGGTGCCGTCTGTGCGTTCTCCCCGTGACCGGGTGGGTTCCCTCCCACCCTCCACAGATGTACAGGTTTGTACGCTAATTGGCTTGGCATAAATGTAAATTGTGCCTAGTGTGTGGAGCATAATGCGTGGGGAACGCTGGTCGTCGTGGACTCGGTTGGCCGAAGGACCTGTTTCCGTGCGATATGTCTAAATTAAACTAAACTAAAATAAAATTGGCCATCCCAATGACAGCGTTTTGAATGAAAGGCAATCTTATATAGTTGACTGAATTCATAGCCTCAAATTGAAAGGATCGCAACAGTTTACCACATACAAAATATCCCCAACCTCCCCATCCTGGAGTTATACAGCTCAGAAACCTGCCTCTCCAGACATTTCAGCTAAGCTAAATCCCTCATTTTAATGATATGGGTTCAGTTCAATTGATCGGATATTAAATTTGACTGAAATCCTTATAAGAAAACTAGTGTAGAATGGCACTTTGCAGCATCACCACAGAATAGCAGAGGTAAGAGGCAAAAGCAATTGTAGATACCTTCTAATGTTACAATGCTGACCTGTAACACTACAGTTATGGCCCTGTCCCATGGTACAAGTTCATTCCAAAAGCTCTCCCGAGTTTGCACCGATTCAAACTCGGAGATTTAGGGTAATGACCACTCATCGGTACTCGGGGCTCTCGTGGACATTTTTCAACATGTTGAAAAATCTTCACGAGTCTTCCCGAGCTTACCTGCCGTTAGCGAGTCTTCCCGAGTACCTGCCGATAGTGTTACGAGCCGCTAAGAGAAGTCCCCGAGCTCCGACGTACCCGCTACGTTCATTCTCCGTGCTTACCACAAGTTTGATTTTTTTTTAAACTCGGGAGAGCTCTTGGAATGAACTCGTACCGTGGGACAGGGCTATTACACTCAGGACAACATTGCATTGGCCAATAGCCCCAAAGCAAGACACGTGTCACCAATCAGCAGTTTAGAGATGTAGCAATTAAAGGCAACCTAAATATGGGGGAACAAGTTTAAGGGTTTAAGGGCACGGTGGCGCAGTACTGGAGTTTCTGCCTTACAGCGTCAGAGACCCAGGTTCAATCCTGACCATGGGTGCTGTCTGTGTGGAGTTTGTACATTCTCCCAGTGACCTGCGTGGGTTTTCTCCAGGTTTATGGTTTAAAAATCTGATTTAAAACACCCACTGCCTTGTGGCCATATCCAGTCATGGAAAAGGCTCCAGGAGTAAACCTCAAGAAAAATCCAGAGTCGGAGCCCCTAAGGCAGTTCATCGTTGTCTACAACCTCGCTCTGGCAGCTCCTGCGATGGCGCTGGTGCCAAACTGTAACGGCCCTGCTGTTCCTTTGGATCGATCAGCGACGTGGAGAGGGGGGACGTGCTGCATGGGCAACAGCCTGTCCTCCATATGACATGGCCCAGGCTTGCATCCGACCAGGATGCATCACCCATGGTCCGTCATGACCGAGGGGGTCCTACTATTCTTTCCTTCCACAGTCCAAAGACGTACAGGTTTGCAGGTTCATTGGCTTGGTAAAATTGTAAATTGTCTCTAGTGTGTGGAGGATAGTGTTAGCGTGCGGGGATCGCTGGTCGGCATGGACTCGATGGGCCGAAGGGCCTGTTTCTGTGATATATCTCAAAACTAAAGTCACTTTTTGCAACCAGTCGTTATTCCAGACTGGTTTGAGTTTTAATAAGATTGTAGAAGAGGATGGAATTGCAGAGAAACGTATTGTCACAGTGAGGAATGTGGAGGAGTCTCTGTGGTGGATGATTATGTTAATGGGTGCATTGTGCATTCTGTTGCTTTTTATTTGTGTGACTGACTTGGCAAATGGAATTCCTCGTATGCTGCAAAACATAATTGACCAATAAAGTATTATTGTATTGTAATACCCTACCACAATTGCAGCTTCCATATCAACGGGACTCCAACATAGAAGATATCTCTGTGTACTTCATTGGACAAAAGCCAAAATGGGAATGGAGAACATTACAAATGACTCAAAAGGCTGAAGTTGCAATAGAGCAGAGGGTGCGGACCATAACGTGAGCAGTGTCGGAGAAACAAAGGCTGAATCTTTCTCCAGTGGATATATACCTGGAGGGGAACACTGATAAAAGGCAAGAGTGGCAGCATTGAAAGTAACAATGGGACATAGTTTCAATGGAGACCCAGCAGATTTTGGAAAAGTATTAATGACGAAAGCCAGGAAATAGCGACTGACTTTTATCATTTATACTTTGCTAGACTGGAACCGATGCTGGTGTACAAAAGAAACTTTGAAAGTGGAAACAAGAAACTATAGATGCTGGTATCTGAAGCAAAGCACAAAGAGCCCGAGGAAGTCAGCGGTTGAGGCAGTATTTGTGGAGGGAATGGACAGGCAACGTTTTGGGAAGGGACCTTACTTCAGGCTGATGGAGTGAGGGGGAGGGAAGGGGGAAAAGAGAGGTGGGTTTGTGACAAATCTGGCAAGGTAGGTGGATACAGGTGAGGGGAAAGGGAGAGATTGGCATAAGGGGGGAGGGAGTGGCAAACGCTAGAGGAAGGGAGACAAAAGGGTGTCAGTTCTGTTCATTTTAATGTCACGCATACCGAGGTACAGTGAAAAGCTTTTGTTGCGTCAGATAAGAAGAGGAGAAGTGAAATATAAAGCCAGAGGGCAGGATAAATGAGTATTATTTCAAAACAACAACCTTTGTTCAGAAAACCTACCCTAATGTACACTGCATTGAGTATTGAGATAATGGATGGGCAGGATGATGTCAGAGATGTTGACAATCAGGCATGTTTAGATCTCTACAGCAATGTGGTGAAGCTTGCAGCTTCCAACTGCGGCATGTGTTGCCAATGTTAGTTCCACATTTAGGGTGTTCTGCCCTCTGAAATGCAAACACAATTCGGATCGATCTCAAAGAAACATTTAAAAAAAAAGTTATGTGCAGGACGAAACAGCAGATGCCGGTTTAAACTGAAGATAGACCCAAAATGCTGGAGTAATTCAGCGGGTCAGACAGCATCTCTGGAGAAAAGGAATAGGTGGTGTTTCGGGTCGGGACCCTTCTTCAGACAATGTTGAAAAGTTTGAAAATCATTGAGAAGTTATGCTGGTAATGGCAAATGTTCCAGACCTCCCTGCTCTCATGTGTTGCTCTTCTGGCATTTGCTTGTTGTAACAACATGCAGCCAAGGAGAAACGTACAGTGCGCATCATCACGAGCAGTCAGCAAATGGTCATATGATGTATTTGTAAGCAACAGCCATTTAGGTGTGGGCAGGTGACAAGAGGCTTAGTGTAAAAATCACTGCCGCAGCATCACAGTACAGTTCACTTGTTAAAGGTACCGTTAGACGGACCTAATATCTTTGGCTGTTATGGAAATCTACTAACTCCAAGGACAAAAGGGTCCAAGGATCTGAAGGATCTGAAGAAGGGTCTCAACCCAAAACCAACCTTTTTCCCCCAGAGATGCTGCCTGACCCGCTGAGTTACTCCAGCATTTTGTGTCTATCTGGTCCAAGCAGATGTGGACAATCAGTACATGTCAACATGACATGATCACTCTGAGACAGTTGTGGACTGAATGGTCACACATGTAGTGGAGCACAAGATTCAGACTCACTCTCCTGCACATTATTGGGTCAGTGTTAAAGGCCCGTCCCACCAGCATGCGACCTGCATGCGGCAAGCGCGACCGAACCGGAAGCGGGGGCCGCGCGGAGGTCGAGTGACCCCCGTACAGGGCCGGTCCCACCAGCATGCGCCTGCATGCAGCGAGCGCGACCAAACCAGAAGCGGGGGCCGCACGGAGGTCGAGTGAGTGACGTGAAGTTCGAGCGAAGTCCGCGGGAAGTTCGCGCGTGATGTACGGCATCGAGACGCTGCATATGCCCGTCGAGGCGGTGTGTACGGCGTTGAGGCGGCTGCGGGCCGCCACGCCGTTGCTGCACAGAATTTGTTAACGCGGTCAGTTTTTCGGAGCCCCGCGTGATGTCGGGACCAGCTCTCCACAACTCCATACGGCTCCCGCAATCGAAGTGGGACCGGCCCCGCGAGGCCGTATGGCTCAAGCGACCACGTTCGGTCGCGCTTGCCGCATGGAGTCGCATGCTCGTGGGACAGGCCCTTTACACGCTCTGAGGCAAAACATTCACATAACGCATTACCATGCACTCTCTGAGATGCACAATATAAATCCCATAGCATTATTCAAAAAAAAGGGCAAAGGATTTCTTGTGTCGGAAGGAACTGCAGATGCTGGTTTACACCGTAGATAGACATGAAATGCTGGAGTAACTCAGCGGGACAGGCAGCATCTCCGGAGAAAAGGAATAGGTGATGTTTTGGGTCGAGACCTTTCTTCAGACTGAGAGTCAGGGGAGAGGGCAAATAGAGGTGTGAAAAGATACAGGACAAATCAGAGATGGCACCGATGGCCAAGGATTTATTGTTAAATGTCCTCACTATAATTTAGCTCTCACTCGATATCATCGGTAAACGTACAAATATCTGGTCATTAGCGCATTACAAACTGCAAGTCTATTGTCGGCACGGTGGCGCAACGATAGAATTGCTGCCTTACAGCGCCAGACACCCAAGTTCGATCCACACTATGGGTGCTGTCTGTACAGAGTTTGTACGTTCTCCCAGTGACCTGCCTGGGTTTTCTCCGGGTGCTCCGGTTTCCTCCCACTCTCCAAAGAAATACAGGCTTGTAGGTAATTTGGCTTCGGTAAAATTGTTAACTGTCGATAGAGCGTGGGATATTGCCAGCGTACGGGGTGATCGGTGCTCAGCGCGGACTCGGAGGGCCAAAGGGCCTGTTTCCATGCTGCATGTCTAAAAAAAGCTTGGTTGGTGCGAATTCTCCCTGCACTCCACGTACCAATAATGATGAGAACATATTTCAATCGTGCTAAGTGCTTAGAGGTCTTGGGTTTATTAAAGCCTCAGCAGAAATGCAAGACCCGATTTATTCAATGACCAATTTATTGTAATATCAATAAGCATCATTTTCTTCTCTGGCTTTTAGCAGAATTACACTTCAGCTAGATATCTCCCATTTCAGACCTTGGTCGTGAAGCAACAAACAGGTTTAGCAATAATAATTGTCAGCTGTAGAAATATTACATCATGTTTCACAATATCCCACTTGATGTGACCATACCATTAAAAGAACCATGAAAGGCAGAAATGTATTTTTAGAAAATGGGGCTATATATCACCAATTCTTGCATTTGCGGAATTGCCCTAGGAAATGACTCTGATCCAATAGAACAGAACAGAGGCCCTATGACCCTTCAAACCTTCCCTGCCATTCACAAAGGTCAGAATAGGTCTGATCCTGATCTCAACTTTCCAGCCAGTTCCCATAATGAGAAGACCTGAAGTAAACAGAATTATGGGGAGTGTAGTTTAGTTTAGTGATACAGTGTGGAAACAGGCCCTTCGACCCACAGAGTCCATGCCAACCAGCGATCCCTACACACTAACACTATCCTACCCACACTGGGGACAATTAAAATTTTTACCAAAGCCAATTAACCTACAAACCTGTACCTCTATGGAGTGTGGGAGGAAACCGGAGCATCCGGAAAAAACCCACGTGGTCATGGGGAGAACGTACAAACTCCGTACAGACAGCACTCTTAATCAGAATCGAACCCAGGTCTCTGGCGCTGTAATGCAGCAACTCTACCGCTGCGCCACCGTGCCTAAAGGCACGGGTGTAGACAGGGGAGGTAAGAATAAACGGATTCTCTTAGCAGAGGTATCTAAAATGAGAGTGGTTTGGTTTAGAGATCTGAAGAGGGGTAAATCCACCCTGAGGGTGTCTGTGATCCATGCAGCCAAAGTGGGTGGTAGAGGCAGATCCTCTCACCACATTTACACATCCAGACCAGCACGTGCATCACTAAGTGATGAAAGACTGTGGACCAAATGCTGGCAAAAGGGATTTGTATGGTTAGTTAGAAACATCAAACAAAGAAAATGAGTACAGGCCATTCGGCCCTTGGAGCTAGCACCGCCATTCAATATGATCATGGCTGACCATCCACATTCAGTACCCTGTTCCTGCTATCTCGCCATACCCCTTGATTCTGTTATCAAGTTAGTATAGATGGGGCAGCACAGTGGTAGAGCTGCTGCCTGCCAGAGACCAGGGTTTGATCCTATGTGTACTGTATGTATGGAGTTTGTACGTTCTCCCTGTGACCTCGTGTGTTTTCTCCAGGTGTTATGGTTTACTCCTACATCCGAAAGACGTGCAAGGTTGTAGGTTAATTGCCTTCTTCAATTTGTCCCTAGTGTGTAGAATAGACCTAGTGTGAACCGGCCGGTGATCTGTGGTCGGTGTGAACTCAGTGGGCTGAGGGGCCTATTTCCACACTGTATCTCTAAATTAAACTATTTAATTGTCAGTATGGACATAGTAGGCCAAAGGGCCTGTTTCTTACTGTATAACTATAGCCCTTTTACTTCCTTATTGTCTAAGTAATCCATCTCGGCATTCAATATAATCGCAAAACATCGCAGGTCTAAAGAAGTGTTCCAATCCCAAACATTGGCAGTCTCAAGAGGTTCCTGATCTAAAACATTGCCAGTTTGAACAATCCCAACCCGAAAAGTCACCTATCCATGTTTGCTGGAGGTGTTGCCTGACCCGCTGAGTTCCTCCAGCACTTTGTATTTTATTTAATATATCCTAGCCTTCCATCTTCCAGAGCTCTCCAGGAGAGAGAATCCCAAGGGTTCTCAATTCTCAGAGAAGGAGCTTCTATCTCCACCTCAAACCCACTAGCACTGATTCTGAAACTGTGCCCAGTTTCTGCAATGCCCCACGAGGGCCCCACCATCCTCTCGACATCTACACCATCAAACCTTTCATTCAGTACCTTACACAGTCTCCAGTGCCCCCTTGCACACGAGGTCATCATTCACTGCCCTGGAAAACTCAGCAAGCTGTCTAAAGGGCCTGCCCTACTTGGGCGTCATTTGTGCGTCATGCAGATAGCGCGCAAAGATTTTGTACAGCCCAAAATTCTGGGGCACCGCGTGTCACTGCCTACGTCACCACGCACCATGCACGCATCACGTGCGCGTCACCACGCATAAATGATGTCACGTAAATGATGTCACGTAAATGATGTCACGTAAATGACGCGCAAATTACGCCCAAGTGGGACAGGCCCTTACCAGGTGGAGGCCAGTTGGAACAAACACAAAACCACACCAGAACATTATGGAAAGTACATCAGCAGCATCCACGGAGGGAGAAACTGAGTCACCATTTCAGACGGTGAACAGGTGACATTGGGCAGCACGGTGGCGCAGCGGTAGAGTTGCTGCCAAACGCCCGGGTTCCATCCTGACTACGGGTGCTGTCTGTACCGAGTTTGTACGCTCTCCGCATGACCTGCATGGGTTTTCTCCCATTTCCTCCCACACTCCAAAGACGTACAAGTTTGCAGTTTATTTGGCTTTGATTTTTAAAAAATTGTAAACTGCCCCTAGTGTGTGGGATAGTGCTAGTGTACGTGGATCATTTATCGGCACGGACTCGGTGGACCGCCCGGCCTGTTTCCACGCAGTATCTCTAAACTAAATAGTCAGCAAACTGAAGCCTGTGTTTCTCGAGCCATGGATGGTGCCCAAGCTGCAAGTGTATCCAGTTCAGCCCATCACAGTCAACATCGCTGGTTAATGATTGATAGTCCGGTTCCTGGATAATATTAGATAAAACCAGCCCTTTAGTACTATCGGTGAATAGAGTGATACATTGTGGAAACAGGCCCTTCGGCCCAACTTGCCCACACCGGCCAACATCTCCCAGCTACACTAGTCCCTCCTGCCTGAGCTTGGTCCATATCCTTCCAAACTTATCCATGTACCTGTCTAACTTTATTAAACATTGGGATAGTCCCAGCCTCAACTACCTCCTCTGGCAGCTCGTTCTATACACCCACCACCCTTTGTGTGAGAAAGTTACTCCTCAGATTCCTATTAAAATCTTTTCCCCTTCACCTTGACCCTATGTCCTCTGGCCCTCGATTCCCCTACTCTAGGCAAGAGACTCTGTGCATCTACCCGATTTATTCCGCTCATGATTTTATACAATAAATGAAGCCGCCTGTTCTCTGGTTGCCACGGCAGGGAAATCCCCTACGCACAAACATTTCCTTTGCCGATTAACAAACACTCCCTTTCCCTAGTTTATACTTCAATAAACAAATCTGATTCTGGAAAATGGATAGACACAAAATGCTGGAATAACTCAGCAGGTCAGGCAGCATCTCTGGAGATATGTACAGGTGATATTTCGGGTAGAACATCTTCTTCAGACTGAGAATCGGGGGAGAGGGAAACTACAGGTTTGAAATGGATGTCCATCATGTAAAATCATGCAATATGCTCAGTACAAAAGTATGTCCATGCAATGATTATACTCATCAGTAAACTTAACGTTATTTCAGTAGACTTCATAACGTTATCTCCCATGGCAGATGCTAAAGATAATTTTAATTACACAAGCTATTTAAGTATGTACTGTAACCACATCTGTGAAAATCCTAGTTAAAGATGTCACATTGTCTTTAACATGCAAGATTATATTGCACCCAGAGCAACAACTTGCATTATATGGTGACGTCAACATCCATGCTTGGGATTGGTAAGGGTAACATCTTAGAGAAGGAACATCACTGGTTAATGATTGAAAGTTCACTTCCTGGCTGATTTTTTTTTTTACCAGTATTAGTGCCCTTTCCTGGATGAAACCAGCCAATTTAGTGCTGACTGTGGATGAAACCTCTAGTTTCTAACACAATGCAGTGCAGTACTGAAGAAACTCTGCTGTATTAACAGCATGTCTCCTGCTCTGTCAGGAGGTCGTTAATTTGATGGCATTATCTCAAAGTAATGCAGTAGAGTTATCAACTGAGTCAGTCTGAAGAAGGATCTCGACCCAAAACGTCACCCATTCTTTCTCTCCAGAGATGCTCCCTGGTCTGCTGAGTTACTCCAGCTTTTTGTATCTATCTGCAGTAGAGGTATCCCCACCTTAAACACAGAACACTGTAAACGATCAACTAGGGTGGTGCAGCGGTAGAGTTGCTGCCTTGCAGCACTGGAGACCTGGGTTCGATCCTGACCTTGGGTGCTGTTTGTACAGCGTTTGTACGTTCTCCCCGTAACCACATGTGTTTTCTCCGTGATCTGCAGTTCCCTCCCACACTCTAAAGATGTATAGGTTTATGGATTAATTATGGGTTAAATGTAAATTCTCCCTAGTGTGCGTACGTTAAAATTGCGGGGATCACTGGTCGGTGCGGACTCGGTGGGCCAAACGTCCTGTTTCCGTGCTGTATCTCTAAACTAAACTAAACTTAAATTTCTGTCAATTAAAATACAAAAAGGCTCCATAAGTTGTAAAGGGTGCAGAGAAGATTTACGAAGATGTTACCAGGACTCAAGGGCCTGAGCTACAGGGAGAGGTGGAACAGGCTGGGTCTCTATTCCTTGGAGCGCAGGAGGATGAGGGGTGATCTTATAGAGGCGTATAAAATCATGAGAGGAATAGATTGGATAGATGCACCGAGTGTCTTGCCCAGAGTAGGGGAATCGAGATGCAGAAATATAAAATAAAAGCTGAATATGTTTGGTCATTGACATCGGGAGAAGAATGGAGATCAGGGGAGAGACAAGACTTTGCCTTCCATCACAGTGAGGAGGAGATTCTCTGTGATGGATGTTTGTATAAATTGTGTTGGTGTTGTGTCTTGGTTCTTTTCTTGTTGGATGACTGCAGAAACCAAATTTCGTTTGAACTTTATTTGAGGTTCAAATGACAATAAAGGGTATTGTATCGTATTGTATATTCAGCAGTTGAGGCAGTGTTTGTGGAGAGAAACGGAGTGAAAATTTCAGGTAGACCTGCCACAGATGTTGCCTGATCCACTGGCTATCTCCGGCATTTTTTGTTTTACTTTTATACTTGACGAATTCCCGCAACTTGGCCAATGTTTACACCTTACTCATCAGCATCACAAAAGCAGATGATGGTATCTTTAACACCCCGCAGTTGGTGTGTGTACAAATCGGCCTACCTCTCCCAACTTTACAACAGTAACCAAACTTGATAAGTAGCATATAAACACACATCCTCCACAAATGCTGCCTGTCCCGCTGACTCCAGTACTTTGTGGCTATAACATGCTTTGAAACCAGCTGGAAAGGGACATGAAATGGCAGCCTTTCATTCATGTTTATAGTCATAGTCATACAGCATGGAAACAGGCCCTTCAGCCCCAACTTGCCCACTTCCAGAAACATTTTCCATCTACACCAGTCCCACCTGTCTACGTTTGGCCAATATCCCTCTAAACCTGTTTTATTCATGCACCTGTCCAAATGTTTCTTAACCATGGCGATAGTACCTGCCTCAATTGCCTCTTCCGGCAGCTCGTTCCATACACCCACCACCCATTGTATGAAAGTTACCCCTCAGGTTCCTATTAAATCTTTCCCCCCTCACCTTAAACCTATGTCCTCTAGTTCTCGATCCCCCTACTCTGGGCATCAACCTGATCTATTCCTCGCATGATTTTATACACCTCAATAAGATCACCCCTCATCCTCCTGCCTTCCAAGCAATAGTCCCAGCCTGCTCAACCTCTCCCTACAGCTCAAACGCTGGAGTCCTGGCAACATCCTCGTAAATCTTCTCTGCAACTTGTTGAGTCTTTATATTTTAATAGACAGATATTTAAGTTGATCGTATATGCTATTCAAAACAGCCCACAGGAAGGGTGGAATTCGAGCGACCTCTCCCCCAACAGGTGTCCAGGCGATTCCTTCTTGCCCAGGTCGGTCCATACCTGCCGGTGTATGGGGAGCTGCCTGCTCTCCCTGAAGCCCCCCCACACACACACACACAGCGCCAACACTCACTCACCCGTATCCTCCGCATGGCTGCCACGATCTCCACCCGGCTGTTGGGCCTCGGCACGTCCAGGCTCCCCACGTACTAGGGAAAGAAAAGGTGCATTGTCTGTGTCAGTGAGCAGCTGGCCGTGACATCCCGGCCGGCAGGGACGTGGGGAAGGGGAGCACAGCGCCTGGGGACAGAGGGACAGAAGGGAGAGTAGGGGGGGAGGGAGGGAGAGACAGAAGGGAGAGGGTGGGAGAGGGACCAGACCACGGACCCGCTCCCAGCGCGCAGGCGAGATCGGGACGCGACCCGCAACCCAAAACATCGCACAGACCCGCGCTCCCCCTCCACCGCCCGGTGCAACTGGTCAACCCGCAGCCTTTCCATTGCGAGTGTCCCGGGGAAGGCGCCGGTGTGGAGGAGTTTGTTTAGTGAAGTGTTGCGGGCAGAGATGGGCTGAGCGCGGAGCCCGGGACAGTGTGTGTGTGTGTGTGTGTGTGTGGTGTGTGTGTGTGTGTGTGTGTGTGGGTGGTGTGTGTGTGTGTGTGTGTCGGTGTGTGTGTGTGTGTGTGTGTGTGAGTGTGAGTGTGTCAGTGTGTGTGTGGGTGTGTGTGTGTCGTGTGTGTGTGTGTGTCGGTGTGTGTGTTTGTGTGTCGGTGTGTGTGTGTGTGTGTGTGTGTGTGTGTGTGTGTGTGTGTGTGTGTGTGTGTGTGTGTGTGTGTGTGTGTCTCTGTGTGTGTGTGTGTGTCTCGGTGTGTGTGTGTGTGTGTGTGTGTGTGTGTGTGTGTGTGTGTGTGTGTGTGTGTGTGTGTGTGTGTGTGTGTGTGTGTGTGTGTGTGTGTGTGTGTCGGTGTGTGTGTGTGTGTGTGTGTGTCGGTGTGTGTGTGTGTGTGTGCGCGCGCAGTGTGTGCGTCTGTGCGCGGGTGTGTGTGTGCGTACGCGTCGTGTGTGTGTGTGTGTGTGGGTGTGCGGGTGTCTGTGTGTGTGTGCGTGTGTGTGTGTGTGTGTCGGTGTGTGTGTGTGTGTCGGTGTGTGTGTGTGTGTGTGTCGGTGTGTGTGTGTGTGTGTGTGTGTGTGTGTGTCGGTGTGTGTGTGTGTGTGTGTGTGTGTGTGTGTGTGTGTCGGTGTGTGTGTGTGTGTGTGTGTGTGTGTCGGTGTGTGTGTGTGTGTGTGTGTGTGTGTGTGTGTGTGTCGGTGTGTGTGTGTGTCGGGGCGCGGGTACCTTGGCCTGGAAGTGCAGTCCGTGCTGGAACGCTTCGTCGTTGTGCAGCGGTGTCCTGGGGTCGCCCACATCGTCCACCAAGTTGTAGCCGCTCCTCACCGGCATGTTGCAGGGGGGGCCGTGCTCGCGGGCTAGTGGCGGCGGCTGCTGGGGCATAGCACCCGGGTCAGCCCGAGGCCGTGGGAAGTATCCGGGATCAGGCAAGGAGGGGGCAGTGAGAGGGAGGGAATGAGAGAGCAAGAGGGGCGGTAGGTCGGGAAGGAGAGAAAGAGAGCGGGAAAGAGGGGAGGGGGAGAAAGAAAGAGGGGTGGAGTGGAGGGAGAAAGAGGGGAGAGAGAATTAAGGGAGGGAAAAATAAAGAGGAAGGGTGAAGGGAGGGAGGGAGAAGTGGAGTGTGAAAGAAAGCAGGGGGAAAGGGAGAGATAGAGAGAGTGCAGGAGGCGCAGAGAGGGTGAAGGGAGAGGGTTACAGATTCTCCCAGAGCGCAGAACTACAGAGTAAGCAGCAGGAGAGTGGGGGAGCGGGTTGCCCGGGGTCGGGGTGTGTGTGGAGGGTAGAGGGGGGGCGAGGCGGCCAGGGGAGGGTGCGGGCGGGTCGGGTCAGGGACGGGGAGGAGGGTGCTGGGTGCAGGGTGCTGCCCGCCTCACCTGGCGACTGTCCGCTGGTCTCCCACCCCGAGCGGGATGGGTGCGGGGGGCGAGGGGTTTGCTCAGACACAGCGCTGGCCCGGCCGCTCACTCACTCGCTGCCCGCACACTCTGGGTGATATCCACTGCCTCTTCCCGCTCCTCCCGAGCCGGGATCCCGCTCCTCTGTCTCTCTCTCGCTCCCTCCCTCCCAGTGGAGCAAAGTTGCATCACACGATCAACAAGCCCCGCCGGCCCTCCTGGAAATAAACAACGAAAGGCAGGAAACAGTCTGATTCACCTCTACCCCACTGCAGGCATTGGACTTTGTCTCTGGAACTGGTGCGGTACTATGCTGAGAACTATATTCTGCACTCTGTGTCTTCCCCTTTACTCTGCCTATTGTACTGTAGTTTGACTGGGTTGTATTGATGTACAGTGTTATCTGATCTGATCGCGTCGCATGCAAAAGTGCAGCACGGTGGTGCAGCGGGTAGAACTGCTGCCTCACCCAGGGGCAGAGTCGCCAATTTGATCCTGACTACAAGCGGAGTTTGCACGACTCCCTGTCACCATGTGGGTTTCCTGGGGTGCTCCGGTTTCCTCCCACACCCCAAAGGCGTGCAGGCTTGCAGGATAATTGCCCCCTGTAAAATTGCCCTGGTGTGCAGGGAGTGGATGAGAAAGTGGGATAACATAGAACTTGTGTATGATGATCGATGGTCTGTGCAGACTCGGTGAGCCGAAGGGCCTGATTCCACGCTGTATCTCTAAAACAAAGCCTTTCACTGTCCCTTGATATATGACAATAATAAATCTAAACTGCACCCCCTCCACTCCTGCCGTCCCCACCTTGGGACCCCTCAAACTTCGGCAGCTGAGCAACACACTAGCTCTCTGACTTCATTCCGCACCCAGCCAGGTAACATAAACCACAACACTTTGAATTATATGTAAGGTGCTCATCAACACAATGAAGCTTTGGTCCATTGAAGATGACCACCAGTCTCTGAGATCTATCTGATCCTTCTCCTCCTGGGTGGGGGAGTGGGGGAAATGTAGGGAATAGCTCCAACCCCCAGAGACGGCCTTTTCTGACCTTACATGAATTGAGTGGAACTGTGGAGCATTGCTTCAAGTTGGCAGCCCCCAGCAATCTGTCTGCTCTGTGTTCATATGCAAGCCATGGTCCCAATCAATGGCCTCACATACAGTGTAAGGGCCTGTCCCACTGTACGAGGTAATTCAAGAGCTCTCCCGAGTTTAAAAAAAAAAATCAAACTCGTGGTAAGCACGTGGCGGGTACGTCGGAGCTCAGGAACGTCACTTAGTGGCTCGTAACGCTAACGGCACGTACTCGGGAAACGCGGTAAGCTCGTGAAGACTCGTTGAAAAATGTCCATGAGTACCTATGAGCGGCTATTACCGTAATTCTCCTAGTTCGAATCAGGGGAAACTCGGGAGAACTCTTGAATTAGTTCGTACAGTGGGACAGCCCCATAAGGCTGATTTCCAGTGCAGACCAGGGTCAAACGAGGCTGCAGCATCACCCCAATATGTTTCTCAATCTTTCCTGCCACAATACAGGACACACTGAAAACCGTTCAACCAATATCATCCCCACTCTAAAACCAAGATCGCAATCATCTTCAGTCACTTTTCTGTGGCACCAAGCCAAGACCTCCCTGTGCATGTGTTCAGAGGACCAACTCTGAGTCATGGTTAATAGTAAGATTAAACGAGAACTTACCAGTTTGAAGTTTGATCTTTATTTTATGAGGAGTTACGTCGAGGGATTACGTGAAGACCCCGCCAGCACGCATGCGCGACATTCTTCAAAGCAGCGGTGTGAAATCACAGACAACAGTAAGTGAAATAAATATAGTAAGATAAGAGGAACTAGAATACCAGTTGACCTTTATGATAGAGGGTGGGCGTGGAGGGCACGTAATCCCTCGACGTAACTCCTCATAAAATAAAGATCAAACTTCATACTGGTAAGTTCTCGTTTAATCTTACTATTTTACTTCTGAGTCACGTGAGTGACTATGTGAAGATTTTAAAGATCTGTGATTTCATGCCGTGCAACGAGTCCATGCTTCACTCACTGCCATAGTCGTCCAAGGGAGGAAGTATGTTATCGTATTCAAACATGAATCAAAATTCAAACAATAACAATGTATTTTAACAAAATAATAATGATCCCTTGGGATAAATCATATTACAGAATTTAAAATTGTTTCTGCAAACACCGCAGGTTTGGTGTTCGGTTTGTTATAAAAGAGTTGGAAGGTCTTCTCTCTAGACCATCCTGCTGTAGCCAGGATATGGTCCATAGGCACTTCCATTTCACTAGCTGCCGATGTTGCTGTAGCCCTGGTGGAATGAGATTAAAAAATGTCAGTATCCATCCCAGCAGCTCCCAAAACCTGTCTGAGCCATCTAGAGATGGTCTGCACTGATACCCTGCTATGAGGCTGTTTATGGCTGATCTATAGTACCAATTCACTACCTCTTATGGTTTTAGTGGACTTTAAATATAGCAGAAGGTGTGTCATAACACAGTCGGGTATCTGAGGGGTATGCCCGGAATTCCAAATTAAGTCCTGATGATCCTGGTCTGTTTTGCTTAACCAACTCCAAGATGTGAAAATGTATCTTGTCAGTTGATACAATCATATTATCCAGCCTCAGTTTATGTAGGGACTGGGCCCTTTGAGCTGAAACCAGTGCCATCAGCATAACTGTTTTTAAAGTCAGCTTCTCCAGGGACAGGGACATTGCTGGTGACCAACCCCTGAGCAATGTTAGAACAACACTGACATCCCATAGCTGGGAGTACCTCGCTCTGGGAGGGTTTGTGTTGTATATATCCCTCATGAGTTTAGCAACTAGAGGGTGAGATCCCATGGAATGTTGTCCTGGTCCCTGCCACAAGTATGCTGACAGGGCACTCCTAGCGCAATTGATAGCACTGTAGCTCAGTCCTTCATCGAAATGAAGGCTGGACAGGAATTCTAGGACATTGGTAATTGTAGCTGTGTTATACGCTATACCAGTCCTTGTGCAATACAACTGCCATTTCCTTATACACGAGAGGTATTGCTTCTTTGTTGATTCTCGGTAGGCCGCCGTGATCATGTTCATAGTCCTGTCCGTCAGCCCCAGATCCAGCAGTGGTCTCTTTAGATTCTGCAAATCAACAGATTGATCCTGTCATGGCATGGGTGACTCTAGCCCGTTATAGGATGGACCAATAGATCTGGTCGTTTAGCGATGGACATACATGGTTCCGAGACCATGTCGAGGACCACAGGGAACAATGGATGAGTAGGCCAGTCGGGTACTACCAAAATACCTGATGCAGAGTCCAATTGTATTTTGCGTAGAACCCGACTGATGAGGCAGAAGGGGGGAAAAGCATAGAAAAACAATTTCCCCCAGTCCAGCGAGAAAGCGTCCATCGCTGCTGCCCCAGGGTCTGGTTCACAAGCGACATATGTTGGTAACTGGTGATTAAGTCTAGATGCAAAGAGATCGATATCTGGTGTTCCATATCGCATTACAATATCAGCAAATACTTTGTGGTCCAACATCCACTCAGTGTTGTCATTAAATTTTCGTGACCTGGTGTCTGACACTGTATTAAGCTTACTTGGTAGGTAAGTTGCTGATAGCCAAATATGTCTGTTGACACACCATTGCCAGATTGTATTGGCCAGATTGTCACATGATATCGATTTTATTCCATCCATATGATTAATATATGCCACCACTGTGGTATTATCAATTTGTAGGCGGACATGCAGATGGTGCATTGTTGAGCAATATGCTTTTAGCCCATAAAACGCACCCAACATCTCTAAATAGTTTATACCCAGTGTTTGTAGTAACGATGATTCCTGTATATTCCATCTACCTCCAGTACTGGATATAGTGTTAGTAGCTCCCCAGCCGTGAGCGCTGACATCAGTTTGTAATGCGAATGATGGGTTACTAATAATGATGGGGCTGGAACTATGCCAAATATTTTGCTTCCACCATTGTAACTCCGAAATTGCTTTGGCTGGTAATTGCAGAGGTCGGTCAAAATGACCTGCATGTTGTTTTAGTGCTTGCACCTTTGCCCTTTGTAAATTTTGATAATGCAAAGGTCCAAACTGTGTAGCTGGAAATGCTGCTACAAGTTTCCCAATTACTCTTGCTGCCTGTCGAATGGATGGTTGACTCGTGACAACCAGGTTGTTACAGGCTTCCATTAAGTCAGCTGCTTTATTCTTTGGCAATGTTACAAACATGTGGATAGAGTCAATTGTGAAACCCAGATAGTCCATAGTTGTGGATGGTGTCAATTTAGATTTATCTGGATGGATAATGAACCCCAGTTTTTCAAACAAATGTTTGGTAGCTAAGACTGCTGACTTAGCTAGTTCCAAGGTTTTTCCCACAATTAAAATATCATCAAGATATGCCATGACAATATGTTTTTGTTTCCTGAGTAGTGCCAAGGCAGGTTTTAATATCTTGGTAAATAGTCTTGGGGCTGATGTTAAACCACTAGGCAACCCTTTGTACTGCCATTGTTGCCCCATCGAGTTAAATTTTAGGTATCTACGATGATACTTTTGTATGGGTACCGAATAGTATGCATCTTTTAGATCGATGCATGCCATGAAGTATCCTTCGGAAACCAACTGCTTGGCAGTAACAAATGTTTCCATTTTGAAATGAATATACTTTACAAAAGCATTCAGTTTTATAGTCAATCAGTCAATGATGATGCGACATCCACCATCTTTTTTGGTTTTTGTGAATATGTTGGATACAAATTCTAGAGTCATGTTCTGATCTCTCTATTACTCCTTTGGCATATAACCTCCCAAGTTCTGCATGTCCTTCTAATTTTTCCTGTTGTGAGAATACAAACTCTCGGTTAGGCACATGTTGAACTGGGGGCATGTCTTTTTGGATAAACTCAATTTCATATCCCTGAATATTTTGTAGTATATAATGGTCAGTAGTAATAGACCTCCATGCCTCCCAAAACAGGTGTAACTTTCCCCCTGTTAGTACAGAACCTAGACCTTTTATGTTCTGGAAGGAACCAGACCCACCTACCTCCATGGTTACCGGTGGCACATTCACTTCTTCGGTTTCTGCCTCTTCTGCAGAGGAGGCGCCGGAGTGCGGGGTTGGCACATCTTCCATGAGGGTCGCTCTGGGCCTTGGTCTAAAAAATACCTTTGTGGTTGCTGCGCGGCCCTCATGCTTTCACCATCATCCTGGTGTCTTTGCCTGCTGGTGATTGCATAGGGGTGCTGCCGTCTGGGGTAGGTGGTCTTGCTTGTTGATGATGACGCCCTCATGAGCCCGACGGCTTTAGCCTCCTCATCGAGCTCTTCAACCTGTTTTGATAAATTTCCGCCAAATAGCAATATTTGTGGTTGTGTAACAGCTGTCTTACACAACCCTACAAATCTGGGGTTTAGTGCAGGTCTAATCACGCTCTTTCTTAGGCAATTCATCTCTTATTGCAGCAGAGCAGCGCCAGTGTATCCTGTTGAGTGTCCGTCATCTCTGTTCCATCCACGGAACGAGCGAACACCGTTATGCACGGTCAGAAGCTTCAAAATCTTCTGCATTTTAACCTCCTGGGCTCTTATGCCAGCCCCAATGTACCCCCAGATCGCACTGTTTACTGCAGGGACATTTAATGAAATACAGTTCTCAGGAGGCATATACTTCTCCGTAGTTTCGTTGACTACCTGTTCCTGCAGAGGATGGAAAGACAGGTAGTCGATGCTGGCCGCCAGCTTGGCCTACAACGGCTGTCCTGATTGCGGTGGCACCGCAAATTTCGTGACCACTCTCAGCAGCTCTTTTGGATCCTGCACCCCCAGCACACTGCCGGTTTCTTCAGCCATGTCCCCTTCTTCGGGGCTAGCCCAGCCCTGGCCCGTAATGCTCCCCTCTGTCGAGGGAGATGCATTATACAGCCCTGGGTAAGGTGCTGTTATGGGTGTGCAATGACCCCCATGGTGACCATACTCCATCTCACGGAGCATGTCACGTTGGAGCATTTGCTCCATCAACCGCTCCATGCGGGAAATGCGGTCACCTCCACTGCTCCCCGGCAGTGAGTCCTCATGGCCCAACTCATCCGAGTCAACCGGCCGGACCGACTTCTGCTTCAATTTCCCACTAGTCCGCTGCACTGGTTCGGGCTGTACAGCTCGTGGCGCTGGTCCCAGCTAAGCAGGATTTATGTCGGTGACTACGGACCGTAGTAACTGCGGTCCAGGTGCCGCTGGTCGCCGTTGACTGCTGGAACTTTCGCGGTCCCCCGCAGTCACTTGAGACGCGACCCTTTTCGACTTCTTGCCCTTTTCCATAGTTTTACTGGAACAGAAAAACACAAGGGCAAAAATACACAACCTCAGATTAGGTAATTTACCTGCAGGTCCCGTATTTAAACTTTACCGCGGGAGAACTCTTCACCCCGCCCGTCGTTGTGCAATGCGTGAGATGATATGTTGCGCATGCGTGCTGGCGGGGTCTTCACGTAGTCACTCACGTGACTCCGAAGTAAAATTAGCTCAGTGAAACATATGAGAGAATGTGCCTTGCATCTAACAGCGGCAGATGCAGCTGTTAGAGCTGCTGCCTCAGTGCCAAAGACTTGGGTTCAATCCCGTCCGCGGGTACTCCGGTTTCCACCCACATCCCAAAGGTTTGCAGATTTGTAGGTTAATTGTCCTCTGTAAATTGCCCTTAGTGTGTAAGGAATAGATGGGAAATTGGGAACATAGAACTAGTGTGAGTGGGTGATAAATGGGAAGCATGGACCTAGTGGGCCAAAGGGCCTGTTTCCATGCTGTATCTCTAAACTTTATCTGCAAGATCAAGGTCCTCTACCAACCTACATCTGCTGATGATAAATGTCAACAAGACTCTGGCAAACATGAACCATTCCTAAATGACGGGGCCTCCTCTCAGCAAAGGCAATCACTGATGAGAAAATTAATCAGCATTTTCAGTGCTGGGGGAAAATCAGCACTTGGAGATCAAGGACTCAGACCTGGAGTATAGTCTGGCAGGCAGCATTGATCCCAACCTTCCTGTATGATTCGGTGCACTGGAGAGAACCACCAACACTGTCCATGCAAAATCCTCCAGATCCCAGTAGATTATGGAAGAGAAAGGTAAATATGATTACATGCCATTATTCTCATGTATCAAAAATATTGATAATTTAAAAGACACTAGAAATTGATACATTTTCAATACACAGATGCACTATGTCTCATTAATTAAAGGTGTTTCATCGTAAGCCCCTATATACAAGATCTCAGTAATCATCAGATACAGCACGGAAACAGGCTAATCAGCCCACTAAGTCCACACTGACCAACAATCACTCGTTCACACTACTAGTTGTCCAATTTTGATATCCACTCTCTACACGCTAGGGGCGATTCATCAATTAACCTACAAACCCACAGCATGGAAACTGGCCCTTCAGCCCACGCAGTCCATGCAGACCATCGCTCACCCATTCACACTAGTTCTATGCTATCCCACTTTCTCTACACACTAGGGGAAATTTACAGAGATCAATTAAACTTCAAATCTGCAGGTCTTTGGGATGTGGGAGGAAACCAGAGCACTAGAGGAAATTCACGCAATCACAGGGTAAATGTGCAAACTCCACACAGACAGGTCAGGATCGAAACCCAGGTCTCCGGGACTGTGAGGCAGCAGCTCTACCCGCTGCGCCACTATGCTGTCCCACATCTTTTGTATTGTTATATATTCTCAATATTTAAGTCATGCAAGCAGAGCCAGCATTTATTTCCCCTCTCTATCTGCCTGTCAGAAGGTGGCAGTGACCACCGCCTTGAATCAGAGCCCCAGGACTAGTTCTCATTGACTTCTTTGTCAAATCATTCAGTCATCTGCACTGATGCCTGTCCATTGAATGTTTTGTTCATCCCTAACATCCCTGTCAATACTTCAGCATGGTTTATTACATTAAAAAGGCTGGATGCATCAAAGTCATTGTTATGACTCTCTGCCACAAGGGGTATTAGTGGATTAGATGAAACAGCTAAAACATAGAACACTACGGGAATGTAACAGGCAGAAGAATGGGCTCTCGACCCGAATGGCCTACTCCTGCACCTAATTTTCCTATGTTTCTAGGAACTTTCTTCAGACCCTGAATTCAGTATCCTTCTTCAAATACGGAGTGTGAAGAAGAGTCCCTACCCAAAACGTCATTCCTTCCTCTACATAGATGCTGCCTGTCCCACTGAGTTACTCCAGCTTTTTGTGTCTATCTTCGATGTAAACCGGCATCTGCAGTTCCTTTCAACAGAGTAACAGGCCCTTCAGCCGACCATGTCTGTGCTGAATGTGATGCCAAGACCCTCTCTTATCTGTCTGCATACAATCTATATATCTCCATTCTCTGCGTATCCATGTGTTCTTAACTTGGTTTATACTCTCTAGAATTTAGGAGATTGAGGGGGGCTTTTATAGAAACTTACAAAATTCTTAAGGGAGTGGACAGGCTAGATGCAGGAAGAGCCCCGTGTTCCCGATGTTAGGGAAGTCCAGGACTGTGTGGGGTCTCCGGGTGCTTAAGGACAAAACGTGCATGGGGAAATCCTTTTAATTCTCCCTAGTGTGAGATGAGAATAACTGGTTTTTTCACACAGAGTGGTGAATCTCTGGAACTCTCTGCCACAGAGAGTAGTTGAGGCCACAGTTTATTGGCTATTGGCTATATTTAAGAGGGAGTTAGATGTGGCCCTTGTGGCTAAAGGGATCAGGGGGTATGGAGAGAAGGCAGGTACGGGATACTGAGTTGGATGATCAGCCATGATCATATTGAATGGCGGTGCAGGCTCGAAGGGCCGAATGGCCTACTCCTGCACCTAATTTCTATGTTTCTTAAATCATTCAATCATATCTGTCTGCACCAGCACTCCATTATTGAGGGAGTGCGGCAATGCCAATCATGCCGACACTGAACGAGATACTAACCCAGCCTCATGTTCTTTATCAACAGTCAAGAGTGTTTGCACCAAATTAGAACAATGACATCTTACTAGCAGCAGGGCAACAGGTTTGTAAACACAGTACTCAATTGATAGTATAGTAAAACAAACATAAAAATGAAGTTCAATAAATTAAAAAATCGAAATCTAACAAAGCGCAAAAAACAAAACAAAGCCCAAAGTCCCGAGAGCAACCAAGGCAGTTTGTAGTTTGCAGTTCAGTTGTAGTTTGTGGTGTTCAGTAGCGTGATGGTCATTGGGAGGAAGCTGCTCGCCTTCCAGAGCCTCGTGGGTCAGAGATGGAGCCCTCGGCCAATGGCCCCTGGGTCTGTGGAGCCCATGACTAGGCCCTGGGCCGACGCCAGTGAGGCGATAGTGGAGAGGTCAGTGCGGCAGTCGGTGGTGGCACCGACTGATGGTAGAGGATGGAGCACGTGGAAGTGAGGACGCTGCTGTAGAGGGAAGGACCAAAGGAGGTCCCGGCGCGGGGGGATCGCCGTGAGGGAGAGGGAGAACAAAGGGGGACCTGGCGTGGAGGTACCTAGCAACTTTATAAGCACCCTTTAAGGGCGACTATTTGCATACCTTGGTTTTGGAAGCAAAAAATCTCATTGTGACTTGTCACATGGTGACAATAAGGTATTCATGAATCTGGGCGTTACAGTTTTCCGATTCCTATACATTCTTCCTGACGGCAGAGATGAATTGAGAGCGTGGCCAGTATGGTGTGGATCTCTGATGTCGCTGGCTGACTTTTTGAGTCGGTGCCTCCTATAGATCCCTTCAATGGTGGGGAGCTCAGTATCCGTGATGGACTGGGCAGTGTTGACCAGTTTTTGTAATCCCCCTCATTCCTGGATGTATGAGATGCTGAACCAGGCCATGATGCCACCAGTCAATATTATAGGACCACTACCGTACACCTGCAGAAGTTTAAGAGAGTATTTGTTGACATACAGGACCAAATCTCCTCAATCTCCGAAGGAAGTAGAGGTGTTGAGGGATTGAGGAGATATCAAGGTGTTGGGCTCAGGATGGATCTTCAGAGATACATATTCCCAGGAACTTAACGCTGATGCATCTCTCTGCCGCTGATCAGTTGATGAAGACAGGTTTGTACACCCTGGCTTTCTTCTTCTAAAGTCAACAATCGGTTCTTTATTTTTAGTGATGTTGTGAGCAAGGATGTTCTGTCACCATTCAATTAGGCGTCTGATCTCCCTCCTATACTCTGACTCAACATTACCCAACCTTCCAGCAACATTCAAGTCTGAATTTGAAGAGGGCATTGGAACTTTTACTTTTCTATGTAGGGGAACTTGGGACTGGCTCGCAGCCTTGAGCTGGGGGTTACCGTTTTCCAGTCTCTTCCTCGGATTGTGGTCGTTGACTAAGTCTCCGAGTCGCAGAGTCCTCGACCATCCCACCTCGTTGCCTACCAGCTGGAATCTATCAACAGCTGGGTATGTGGTTTTTTCCTGTCAGAGTGGATCGCATCCTCTGTTGACCTGTTCTGGCGGTAGGCAAATTGTAGCGGGTCTAGATTCTTGCTGCGGTAGGAGTTAATTTGCGCCATAACCAACCTCTCAAAGCACTTCCTCACCATGAACATGAGTGGCACTGGTCGGTAGTCATTGAGGGACATCACCGTACTCTTCTTGGGCACTGGTATAATTGACGCTCGTTTAAAGCAGGTGAGAACCTCAGACTTCAGGAATGAGAGGTTGAAGATGTCCCACAGAATTTGGTCCACGCGGGTTTTGAGAACGTGACCAGGTACAGATCTCACTATTTGCTAGTATCCTGCCCAAAATCTATACCCCACACAGATACAAAGGAGCTGGTTATATGGTTGCTATTTGTGGGGTTCTCTGTGGGATCTTGCTATGCACAGACCAGCTTCACCTGGCAAAATAGCCATCGGCAGCAGTAAATCGTTTTGTGGTACCAGCTTTGGGATAGACTGAGAATATGAAAGGCATTTTATGAATACATTCCTCTCTTGTTTGTTTAAGAAGTTGTAAGTAGCACATCATTCCTGAACATCAATAATCTAAGTACATTTGATTAATTCAACATAAATGGACTAGACAGACTGTAAACTCTGCAGAGATGGATGATATTTATTTCTGAGTATTGAGCATGACATTAAATTAAAGTTACGAGGCACTGCTGATGCCCAGGGAGATTGATAAAGCTCTATGAGTTGATGAAGGTTTGCCAATATACCATATTCCCGAATCTTTTCAGAAAAGGTGATAAAACAGATCAGGACTGCTGCAGTGTTTCATCCTCACAGTTAAATGTGACTAGTCATTGGTGATAAGGGCGGCACGGTGGCGCAGCGGTAGAGTTGCTGCCTTACAGGGCCTGAGATCTGGGTTAGATCCTGACTACGGGTGCTGTCTGCACGGAGGTTTACGTTCTCCCTGTGACTGCATGGGTTTTCTCCGGGTGCTCTGGTTTCCTCCCACACTTCAAAAGACGTTCAGGTTTGTAGGTTAAGGGCCTAGCAGGCAAGATAGAGCTAATGTACGGGGGATTGCTGGTCGGTGTGGACTCAGTGGGCTGAAGGGCTTTTTCCATGCTGTATCTCTGAAACTAAATCAGGCGAAATGCAGCAAATGTAAAAAAAAACAAAAGAAAATCTGATTGTCCAAACGCTTTTAGTGTTTTTAATGTAATTTGTTTTCCAGAATGCATTTGATAGATCTTAATCATTATTTCAGTTGAAAGCACTGAGGATCCAGGCTGCATCACTGACCTGGGTTAGATGTTGACTAAAGTATAGGAAACACCACACAGTTTGTTGATGGAGGACAGCATGGTGGCACAGTGGTAGAGTTGCTGCCTCACAGTGCCAGAGACCCGGGTTCAATCCTGACCATGGCTGCTGTCTGTTTGGAGTTTGTACGTTCTCCCCAAGACCTGCATGGGCTTTTTCCGGATGTTCCGGTTTCCTCCCACACTCCAAAGACGTACAGGTTTGTAGGTTAAGGGCCTGTCCCACTGCGGCGACCTAATGTGCAAGTTTAGATGAGTTTGCGCTTGACTCAAACTCGCAACATGTTTGACACGTGGTCCTAGGAGGTCACTGGAACTCTCCTTGATGCTCGGGGGAAGTTCCCGCATACTCGCGGCCTCAGTTTGGTCGAGGAAAAATTTTCAGCTTGCTGAAAAATTTTCCGCGAGTAAAAATTGGTCGGCATGGTTCTTTTGAACTCGTAGTGCAGTGGAGTG
This sequence comes from Leucoraja erinaceus, assembly GCF_028641065.1. Taxonomy (NCBI): domain Eukaryota; kingdom Metazoa; phylum Chordata; class Chondrichthyes; order Rajiformes; family Rajidae; genus Leucoraja; species Leucoraja erinaceus. The sequence goes on along the minus strand of NC_073407.1, from coordinate 3,549,999 downwards.
GGGTCGCTATGTAGTTACAGGCAGTCGAGGGCAGCCATAGGCAATCTCCTTCGTGGACCGGGCATTTTAATTGGCTCATTGGAGTTTTCAGAACCAACTGGTAATGTTAAATGCCCGCTAAACTTTATTAAAAGTTGTCTGGCTCTTAAAAGTGTCGCCATTCTTTCTCCCCCCCCTTCTCTCCCCTCTCTCCCCTTCTCTCCCCCCCCCCCTCTCTAAAGGACTTACCGAACATAAAAATCAATTCAATGTTTTGATGAGAACACAATCAGATGGTGAATAACCTTAAATAGGTGAGTTGCAGTGAGGTAAATGATTTCTCTTCGTGGTTGTTGGTAATATCATTTATTGATAAGGGATACGACAATCTAAATGCTGCAATTTCATGGTAAGTTAAGGTAAACCTGCACTGCTTTAAGATGTATTCTTGTCCCATGTCTCGTACCACTCTATATTAACTTGATCCCAGTTAAGTTCACTGATCTGTGTTGAAGGTCAAGGAGGCAGTGTGATGGGCTTTGGTATCATCAGGCTGGGATGATCAGCATGGACTTCCATTCTGATCACAATCAGAAACCACTTGGTTCAAATAACAAGTGAGGGCAGCAGATGAAGATCTAATTCAATTAAAACCCAGTGCATTTTGTGATTAAATTATCTGTGGTCACGATCCTGTCTCGATTCACACTCGGGCAATCACTTCGAAGAGATACTCGAGGGATACTTTTCTGCAAATAAAAGTGTACGATAAATCAGATGGGGAGAGAAGCATTTAGGAAACAAAAAGAGCGTCTCCAAATAGCATTTCACATTTCTGTAAACTAATTAAAAGTCAAGTTATTTTTGTTCTGGAGCTCATTGCAATGTTACAGAATGATGAATGAATCATTGTGACGTGTGACAAATCACGGCGATATTCTTTGATTTACATACCCAAGGTATGCAAAGAGTCGCTACATAAAGGGCACCAACAAAGTTAAAAGTATCCCATTTTAAAACAAACAGTATTGAGGAAATCCCAGACATTTTTTTTAGTACATATTAACCTTCCCTGCGCTGCAAAAATGGACAAAAGTTCACACAAACGTGGCCTATGAAGATATGTTTACTGATTTTAGTACAAATATCAACTAAGAGCCAATCTCCAACGGCTTGCATCAATGCGGTGAGTGCAGTGTTCTAGTGAAGCAGGGCTCAAGTTTGGATAGAAACAAAGAACTGCAGATGGTGGTTTACAAAAAAACAGCTGCTACTAGCTGTGCCCCAGTGCCGCTTCCATAAGCATATGTAAAATATGTGATTCATTCTCCATTTTTGATGGTTCATATGATGTTTATTTATAAATAATAACTGGACTAATGATTTCAAGAGGGGACATTTTTCTGCTCTGAGAGGCTTTGACCCTGCATTGGCTGATTGGGATCCAGCCTGCCTCTCGAACATATTCACATGGAGTGTGCGCAGGTGGCTGACTTTACTGCCCTCCCACGACAGTCAGATGGTGACATCTTAGCAATGACAAGCCACGGGCAGTACACTGCTGCAGTCCCCACCGTGCCTCTAATCCGCTCTGATCAAAGCCAGAGCTCGAGGCTAAGCCTTGACTTGTGTCAAAGGAGTTGTTACACATTTTCCATGTCTCCACCGCGCACTGACATTGAGAGGTTATCAACGTCGAGGTACGTAAGAAAATCAAAATTAAGAAATAATAGAAAACAGAGTGAGATCTCACACAAACAGGAGGAATAGCACCTCACATTCTGCCTGGATAGCTTACAACGGCATGAATACTGAAACCCTCCCCACTTTTCTCAATCCCCCTTTTCCCCTATGCCCCACATGGCTAAGTACCCATTTCTCACTTTCCTCCTTCCTGCCTTCCTATCCCTTCCACCTACATTCTTTCCTCTAGCTTCACATTGCACCTGTCTTCTGTCCTTGTCTGCCTATCTCACATCTTTTTCTTTTCTTTTCCGGCCCAATCCCCCCCCCCCCCTACCTGTATCCACCAATCACTCACCAGGCTTTGACCACCCCCATCTCCCTTCCAGCTTTCTTCCCACTACTACAATCAGTATGAAAAAGGAGACTGACCTGAGATGTTGCCTGTCCGTGTTCTCCTGAGATGCAAAAGTTGATGCAAAGCGAACTCAAAAAGGTGTTATTAGGAAGTTGGGTTCTCCTGCAGGAAATGTGCATGGACCAAATGGATTGCTGCTTGTGATACTATAGAACAAACAGCAACCGTTGTGAGTACTGCTCCATGGGCCCCAGCCAGAGGTTTTTCACATTGCCATTAGTTTTCACATTGCCCTTGCTTCTTGGGCAAGGTTCATTCCATGCAGTCACTTCCACACGCCGTTTTGTTTGTACAAAACCAGCATTCAATCAAATCTGACAAAGAGATATCATTTACAAATTGGACTCCTGGCCCAGAACTCATTGAAAGGAATCTTTATCTTGTTAATTCGCTGGATAGGAGCATTGCCAGAATTTAGCGTCTATAGTCCATAGAAGTTATTGTCTAAGGGTGGCACGGTGGCGCAGCAGGTAGAGTTGCTGCCTTTCAACGCCAGAGACCCAGGTTCGATCCTGACCAAGGATGCTGCCACGGACAGCGGGAGCTTCCAGCCACGGGCGGCGCTGACCTTCCAGCCGCTGGAGGGGCTGACTTTGACATCGCGCAGCCTGGGATCTCTCGCCAAGGTCGCCAGCGTTGAATCTCCACCCAGCTCGGCCTGTGGACTTCGGAAGCTGCGGTCTCCAGTAGGAAGCGGCCGTTTCGGAGGCTCCGGGCTGCTGAGTGTTCTTCCATTTGAGGGCCTAAAACATCGGGCCGCCATGTGTCAACTGCAGAGGCCCCGACCACGGGGGAACAGAGGAAGAGGACTGAACATTGGTCCTTCCCTCACAGTGGGAAAGGTTGATTCTGCTGTGGGGGGATGTACTTTATGTTTTATGTTAAACTCTAAAGTGTTGTGTTTATCTTATTAGTGTGCTGCATGGTAACTCAAATTTCACTGCACCAATTGGTGTATGTGACAATAAATGTCCTTTGTCCTTTTGGCCATATGGAGTTTGTATTTCTTCCGGAAGCAAAGAGTAGGAGTGAACGGGTCTTGGAAGCAGTGGCGAGTGGAGTTCCGCAAGGCTCGGTGTTGGGGCCGCAACTGTTTACCATATATATTAATGATTTGGAAGAGGGAAGTAGGAGTAACACTAGCAAGTTTGCGGATGACACAAAGCTGGGTGGCAGTGTGAACTGTGAAGAGGATGTTAGGAGGTTGCAGGGTGACCTGGACAGGTTGAGTGAGTGGGCAGATGCGTGGCAGATGCAGTATAATATAGATGTGAGGTTATCCACTTTGGCGGCAAAAACAAGAGGGCAGATTATAATCTCAATGGGATTAGGTTAGGTAAGGGGGAGGTGCAGCGAGACCTGGGCGTCCTTGTACCCAGGTCACTGAAAGTTGGCTTACAGGTACAGCAGGCAATTAAGAAAACTAATGGAATGTTGGCCTTCATAACAAGAGAATTTCATTATAGGAGTAAAGAGGTTCTTCTGCAGTTGTATAGAGCTCTGGTGAGAACACATTGGAGTATTGTGTACAGTTTTGGTCTCCTAATTTGAGGAAGGACATCCTTGTGATTGAGGTAGTGCAGCATAGGTTCACAAGACTGATCCCTGGGATGGCGGGGATGTCATATGAGGAAAGATTGAAAAGACTAGGCTTGTATTCACTGGAGTTTAGAAGGATAAGGGGGGGATCTTATGGAAACATCCTTGTTAAAAAAATGACTGGCAGTGCAGAATAATGTTCACATGTTGGGACTCCGGATCCAGGGGGCCACATTAGAATAAAGGGGGATGTCATTTAAGATGAGGTGAAAAAAAACTTTTTGAGAAAGATCCCCTGCCACAGAGGCAGTTGTATTCACTGAAGATTTAAGAGAGAGTTAGAGGAGCTCTAGGGGCTAGTGGAGGAGGGATATTGGAGAAGGTGGCACGGGTTATTGATAGAGGACGATCAGCCATGATCACAATGAATGGAGGTTCTGGCTTGAAGGGCTGAATGGCCTCCTCCTGCACCTATTTTCTATATTTCTATGTTTCCTGTGACCACGTGGGTAGATAGTGTTGTCAAGAAAGCATTCAGCATATTGGCCTCCATCGGTCAACTTCGAGGGAGAGGTTAGGCAAGCTAAGACTTCATTACTTGGAGCGCAGGAGAATCAGGTGTATACTGTAAGATCATGAGGGGAATAGATAGGGTAGATGCATACTTTTACTCAGGGTAGGGAAATCTGAAGGGTCTTGACCCCAAACGTCACCCATTCCTTCTCTCCAGAGTTGCTGCGTGTCCCGCTGAGTTACTCCAGCTTTTCATGTCTTTCTAGGGGAATCAAGAACCAGAGGACATGGGTTTAAAATGAGAGGGGAAAGATATAAAAGAAACCACCAAGGGACCGAGAAACCACAGAGAGGGTGGTTGGTATGTGAAATAAGCTGCCAAAGGAGGTAGTTGAGGCAGGTACTATAACAATCATCTATCTGTCTGTCTGTCTGTCTATCTATCTATCTATCTCTTTACTATTACTGAAACTCTCATCTTGTCTTCTTCCTGTTTGTGTTGTTATTAAATTTGCGTAAAAATGGTATGCTATATCGCTAGGATTTTTCGCCACCTTACTCACCGTTCACCTCTGTTCCAAGCGCACCAAGTTTTGTTCCAATCGATGGAATATTAAAAAAGTTATGTTTACAAAATCATGTGATCAGCAGATTGGTCTTCTCGCCTGTCTCACCATGAAGGTAACACTCCTTCCGGCACCCGCTGTCAATCACCGGGGCAAGGAGAATAAAGCCCTGGAGGTGGGGCTGAGTCTGTGAGGCGCACTGATTGAGGCCACAAGCCGTACTGATTGAGTCCGCAAGAGTGGAGTCTGGGAAGCCGCTAAGTGTAGTCCCTCCTCCCCACACAACCCCCTCCCACCCCCCCCCCCCCCCCCCCCCCCCCCCCCCCCCCCTCCTCCCCCCACACCCCTTGCCCCCCACACACCTTGCCCCCCACTTTACCCCTCTTCCATCCCTCCCCCCTTCCCCCCCTTCCCCCCCCACCACCCACCCTCTCCCCTCCCCTACCTCCCCCTCAACCCCCTCCCCCATACACACACCCTCTCCCCCCCACACCCCCCTCCCCCACACCACCACCTCACCCACACCCCCCTCCTGCACCCCCCTCCCCCCACACCACCACCTCCACCCCCTCCCCCACACCCCCCCCTCCCCACACCCCCCCCCCATCCCACACAACCTCCATCCCACACAACCACCCCCCCACTCCGCTACACACCCCCCCCCCCCCCCATCCCCCACAGCCCCCATCCCACACACCCCATCCCTTCCCCACCCTTGTTTTATTCTTACGCAGACAGTACCAACATTCTTCAATATCTAAGGTGAAGCATTGGACATTTAATGGCTGGGTGACCTAAACTGTAGATTTATTGGCTTGGTATAAATTTTAAAAAATGTCCCTAGGGTGTGTAAGGTGTTAATGTGCGACGGATGGCTGGTCGCTGCAGACTCGGTGGGCCAAAGGGCTTGATTCCATGCTGCATCTCTAAATGAAACTAAACTACCACGAGGAATACTGCAGAGAGTATGTGGAGTGAGATGATTTGCATCCAACAACCACAGCCAGTGAGAGAGATTTCCATTGACCTCAATTTTTATCAAAGGACCCTTTTGTCAAACGCATAATGAAAAGTGACTTTGACATCAAGGGCAGCTGCTCTCATGTCATCTGTACAACTTGTGTAAACAAAGATGCATCAAGGGCTGGAAGCTCATGGGTCCGTGGAACCCAATCTAAGGAGCATTGAGAATGGGTGAGTAAGTTCTCCTTGACAGCACCATTTATAATCTCTCACAACACTTTGCTGATTAGGGAGTGTGGTTTGGTGAGTATAATTGAGCAGATAGCATTTAATCTTTTTTTTTGTGAGAAGGATAGACCTGGGTGATTTTCCACAATGCCAGGCAGACGCTAGCACAGGAGCAGTATTGGAACAACTTCAGGAGCAGCAGAATTAGATCTTGCTGTAGGAGGCTCGCATCCCTTTGTGGATCCGGTGTAGAATGAATGGAGTTGAATAAAGACTTGAGTAAAACTCAAAGTGCTGGAGTAACTCAGCGTGTCAAGCAGCATCTCTGGAGGACATGGATAGGCGATGTTTCAGTCGGGATCTTTCTTCATAATAGTGTCATTCGAGCAGAGATGAGAAAAAACCCTTCAAATCAGTGCCTTGAAGAATGAATTTAAGGTCCAAATCATGCTGGGCCTTTTCCTGAATTCATCTGGGGCTAGTAGCATCTACACTATTAGATGGATCTGCATGAGGCACTAACTGAAGAAGGCAGCCAATATCATCAAAGACCCACATCACTCCAGCCACACTCTCATCTCCGAAAATCTTGATCCTGGAGCAGCGCATGATGGCAGCCCCTGCCTACAGTCTGTTGTCTTTCTATCTTTCTTTAATTTTTAGTTTGTTTCAAGTATGTTTTGGAGGATTATTTTTAGTATTTCTATGTGGGGGAGGGGGATGGGTAAGGGGGAAACCGTTTCCCAGTCACTTCCTGGTGAGGATGCGACTATTCTCCGAGTCGTGTCCTCACCCCCCTCCTCGCGGCCTACCAACTGGATTGGCGCGGTCTTTCCTGCCGGGGACTGGACCAGAGCTTCAGCAGCGGCAGCGCAGCGCTGGATACATCGCGGAGTGGGCGATGCCTTACCTGGGATCAACATTTGAAGCTCCGGAGTGTTGGGCCTGCTGCTTCAACATCATGGAGCTGTGGTTTGCAGAGCAATCAGCACGGGCGGCGCTGACTTCAACATCGCGGAGTCCTGGGATCCCTTTGCCGAGGGCCGCCAGCGTTGAATCTCTGCCCAGCTCGGCCTGTGGACTTTGGGAGCCGTGGACTCCGGTAGGAAGTGGCCGAATCGGAGTTCAAGCCGCTGAGGATGTTCTTCCGTTCTGACGTCGGAGTTCCATCATCCCGGCCCGTAGCGGCGACTGCAGGGGGCTCGGGAGGCCCCGACCACGGGTGAACATCAAAGAACATCAAAGAGTAGGATGACGGAACTTTGGTGCCTTCCCTCACAGTGGGAAACGTTGATACCGCTCTGTGGGGATGTTTATGTTATCGTGTTCTGTGTTCTTATTTTTTTTATTCGTATGGCTGTATGGTGAAAATAGCATTTTGGGTCTCTGTACTTGTACTCTGCACAATGACAATAAAGTTGAATCTAATCTAATCTAATCTTACTAGTACTATAGGAGCCTGAAAATGTGACACCACATTCCTCCCAACAACTACAACATCTGAAGTAGAGCCCTGACCTGAAGCCTCAACAACTGTGTCCTCTGAGATGCTGCCTGTCCCGCTGAGCTACTCCAGCACTTTGTGCTTGACACATGGTTCCAGCATCTAGTTTCTTGTGTATCCAAAATAAAGATTTGCTTCTGTAATTTTGGACATCTGAGAAAGATCATTCCCTCCACAATTGTGGCGGAAGATCTGAAGATCGGGCTGCATGGCCAGAAAGAAGATCTGGTGAGTCACAACCTGTAGAGGGAGCCACTGAGCCTGGCCCCTGCTTGTCCTCTGAGGGCCAAGGTACCGGAGAGGAGGATGAAGGGAGCCAGCGATGACAAAGACAAGAGCTAGGCACGGTGAGAGAGTGAACTGGGGTCTTCACTTCCGCACCCTCAAGGTTGGCTGTGGAAACAAAGGCTAAAGGTGGCCGGGCGAGGAGAGGGACGACGGTTCCCTAGACGATCCGGACGGAGGTGACGGCTTGAGGCCCTGCTGCAACCTGGGGCTCGCCTGGATCGGACACCGCTCCAGGAGACCGAGACCGACCAAATGGCCTCCTCCTGCACCTATTTTCTGTTTCTATGCACTTAGGTATGACAATGCTATGCTGGACTGTATGCAAGAAAATAATTTCACTGTGTGTTTGCACGTGGCAATAAAAGCACCATTGGACATAGGCTGGACCAGCTAAGGACAATTGATTTGATTGCCTAAAACTAATGAACCAGGTGGATCTTTTATGGCAAATCATTTCTTCACCATTATTCAATGTTATAACTGACTGGCTTTAATTTCCGTGGCTGTGTTGCTACATCAAACTCATGTCTCAGCATCATTGGTCCAGGCCTCAGAATTGTGGGTCCAGGGTTATAACTGTTCTGCAATTGTTCCCAAGTGGCATTAGCGAGTGTCTTCTCCACCGTCACCTTGGCTGACATTGGAGGCATACTTGGATACAACAAAAGCATATCGATACTAATTGTAGATAGACACAAAAAGCTGGAGTAACTCAGCGGGACAGGCAGCGTCTCTGGAGAGAAGGGATTGGTGACGTTTCGGGTCGAGACTCTTCTTCAGACTTAATACTAATTATCCTGAAAGACCAAACTAGAAGGCAGGAGCCTGGGACAACGAATGAGCAACCATGAAGGAACATAAATGAAAATCAAATCAGTACAGAATGAGAAATAAAGACAGTAAAAAAAGTTGGAATTAGGAGGGAGCACAAAAAACCCCAGGTTTGATCCTGACTACCGGTGCTGTCTGTGTGGAGTTTGTCCTCCCTGTGACCACATGGGTTTTCTCCGGGTGCTCCCACACTCTAAAGACGTGCAGATTTGTAGGTTAAGTGGCTTCTCTAAATTGTCCCTATTGTGTAGTTGTTAGTTTAGTGTAGTGTCACGTGTATCGAGGTACAATGAAAAGCTTTTTGTCACGTGCTAACCAGTCAGTGAAAAGACTACATGATTACAATCAAGCCATCCAGTGTTCAGATACAGTTTAAAGGTATAACGTTTACTGCAAGATAAAGTCCAGTAAAGTCCAATTAAAGGTAGTCCAAAGGTTTTCAATGAGGTAGATGGTAGGTCAGGACCACACTCTAGTTGGTGATAGGATGGTGAGTGTAAGAAGGGTGACCACGGGTTGGCATGGACCCAGTGGGCTGAAGGGTGGACTGTATCTCTAAACTAAAAAAAAGGACAGAAAAAAATGAACAAGTGTAGTACAAAGTCTTTATAAAATATGTACTGTATGCAATAATAAGATAACATAGTATACATTTTCACTCTGTTAAAGCTGCAAAGGATTAAGAACTATCATCTTGATGTAAGGTTTTCACATTTTTACCATTTCTAACTTCCCAGTTTACTTTGGCATGAATTGTAAAGCCAGAAATTTTGTTTAAAAAAAGCAGATTTTCAGGATGGCTGCTACCTGTGGGAAACAAGTGAATAGCATTGATCGGTCGGCAATTCATAATCCATGATAGATCCCTTCTTGGCCTGAGCATTTATAAGATACTAGACCAAGTGCAGACCCGCTGGGTCTGTTCCCCCAACGTGCAGTTTGGGGGGGGGGGGGGGGGGGGGGCATTGGGCGTCACACACACTAACGACCCCCACACACACTAACTACCCCCCCTGCACACACGGTAACTACCCCCCTTGTTAATATATTAATATTATTAATTTGCTCCTTTTACCCCATAATTGCGCTATCTACTGACACATAGCCCCCAACTAGCAGTTATTTTTTGTACACAGAGGCATGGTGGTGTAGTGGTGGAGTTGATGCCTCACAGCGCCAGAGACCCGGGTTCGATCCTGACGATGGATGCTGGCCTGTACAGAGTTGGTACGTTCTCCCCGTGACTGCATGGGCTTTCCGCGGGAACTCAGGTTTTCTCCCACACTCCAAAGACATACAGGTTTGTAGGTTAATTTGCTTGGTAAAATTGTAAATTGTCCCTAGTGTGTATAAGACATTGTTAGTGTGAGGGGATCACTGGTTGGAGTGGACTCGGTGGGCCGAAGGTCCTGTTTCTACTAGATTTTATTTCATTGTCTATTGAAAAACAGAGATTGGATGGCTGTTTATTCAGCCTTTTGACAGGGCAACAATATTGGTTCCAGATTGTTGCTTCCCAAATTACAGAATACGTGAATCACACCCATATTTAACCCGATAACCTCATTCAACAATGCCGCCAGCATTCATAGGTGCAGTAGGCCATTCGGCCCTTCGAGCCAGCATCGCCATTAAATATGATCATGGCTGATCATCCAAAATCAGTATCAGAGAGGGGAGAGAGAGAGGGGGGAGAGAGAGGGGGGGGAGAGAGGGGGAGAGAGAGACCAAGAGGGAGAGGGGGGGGAGAGAGGAGGGGGGAGAGAGAGAGGAAAGAGGGGCAGAGAGAGGAAAGAGGGGGGCAGAGAGAGGAAAGAGGGGCAGAGAGAGAGAAGAGGGGGGGAGAGAGAGAGGGTGTGCTGAGGGGAGGGGGAGAGGTGGAGTGCAGGCAGGGAGAGGGAGGGTGGAGGGAAGGGGGTAGGGGGTGTGTGCAGGGGGGTGGTTTAGCGGAGGAATGGTGGGGGAGGGGGGGGGGGGAGAAAGGGAGGAGAGGGGAGGGGGAGAGGAGAGGGGGGGGAGAGGAGAGGGGGGGAGAAGAGAGAGGGGGGAGAAGAGAGAGGGGGGGGGAGAAGAGAGGGGGGGGAGAGGGAGAAGAGAGGGGGGGGGAAGAGAGGGAGGGGAGAGAGGGGGGAGAAGAGAGGGGGGGGGGAGGAGAGAGGGGGGGAGAAGAAGAGGGGGGGAGAGAGAAGAGAAGGGGGGGGAGAAGAGAGGGAAGGGAAGAGAGAGAGAGGGGGGAGAAGAGAGAGGGGGGGGGGAAGAGAGGGGGGGGGGGAGAAGAGAAGAGAGGGGAGGGGGGAGAAGAGAGGGGGGAGGAGGAGAGAGGGGGGGGGAAGAGAGGGGGGGGAGAGAGAGGGGGGGAGAAGAGGGGGGGGGGGGAGAGGGCGGGAGAAGAGAGGGGGGGAGAAGAGAGGGGGGGGAGAAGAGAAGGGAGAGGGGGGGGGGGGAGAAGAGAGGGGGGGGGGGGGAGAAGAGAGGGGGGGGGGGAAGAGAGGGGGGAGAGGGGGGGGAGGAAGAGAGGGGGGGGGGGAGAAGAGAGGGGGGGAGAGAAGAGGAGAGAGGGCGGGAGAGAAGAGAGGGGGGGGAGAAGAGAAGGAGGGGGGGAGAAGAGGGGGGGGGGGAGAGAGAGAGAGGGGGGGGGAGAAGAGAGGGGGGAGAAGAGAGGGGGGAGGGGTGAGGTGGGGAGAGGAGGGGTAAGGGAGGGGGAAGAAGGTGGGGGGGGAGAGGGGGGGGAGAGGGGGGGAGAGGGGGGAGAGGGGGGAGAGGGGGGGGGAGAGGGGGGAGAGGGGGGGAGAGGGGGGGGAGAGGGGGGAGAGGGGGGGAGAGAGGGGGGGGAGGGGGGAGGGGGGGAGGGGAGAGGAAGGGGGGGAGAGGAAGGGGGGGAGAGAGGGGAGAGGAGAGAGGAGAGAGGGGGAGAGGAGAGAGGAGAGAGGGGAGGGGGGGGGGGGGGGGGGGGAGGGGGGGAGGGGTGGAGAGGAGGGGGGGGAGGGGGGGGGGGGGGAGGAACGTGGGGGAGAACCTAAAATACATTTTAGAACCAAAAAAGACACATTCTGCAAGTATGGTAGCACCAAAAGAGACACTTTTTGCAAACATTTTAGAACCAATAAACACTTTTTGTAAACATTTTAGAACCAATAGACACATTCTGCAAGCGTTTTAGAACCACTAAGGACACTTACATTTGAGTAGACATGTGTTCAGTGTTATTCACAGCTCAGAGAAAAAAAGAAAATTGGGGGGTAATATTTTTTCATTCTACACCAGGACAGAGGGAGCCTTGCCTTTGGGCTCCTTGGCCCCCTTGCAGCTGTACAGCCACTGGATGACCCTGGCGATGCGTTCGATGACCGAGAGGCCAGAGGCTTGTTCTTCCCCCGAGCGGCTCGTTGCCGATATCGCTGCTGCTCTGCCGGGACGGCTCGCTCTCCGAGTCTGGGCAGCATCACGCTGTGAAACGTGAGGCGGTGGCAAATGTTTCTCTGGCCAGGTGCTCGGTCGCCTCGGGCTCGAGTCCGCATTGTTCGAAGAAACTGTCCAAGCCCGAGCAGGCTCTGGAGAAGCGGCAGCTGAGGTCGGAGTGCGAGCCCCGCAATCCACCTTCACCAACCCGCCATTTAAGCAGCTCCTAAGGGCGACCTGCTGCTGCTTCCCGGGGCGCTGTTGACATGGTTACTTGTGCACCTTGGGATGCTGCTGGCGTGGGGGAGAGAGGACAGAGAACAAGGGGGGGGAGAGGAGAGAGAGAGAGAGAGGAGAGAGGAGAGAGAGAGAGAGAGAGAGAGAGAGAGAGAGAGAGAGAACAGATAGGGGAGTGGTGAGTGGGGAGCGGGGGAGGGAGAGAGAGGAGGGGAGAGAAGGGGGAGGGGGAGAGAAGGGGGAGGGAAGGAGGAGGGGGAGGAAGGAGGGGAAGGGAGGAGGGAGGGAGACAAGGGGGAACAAGATGGGGAGAGAGGAGGGAGGAGGGAGAGACAGAGGAGGGGGGAGAGAGGGGAAGGGAGGAGAGGGGGAGGGGAGAGGGGGGGAGTGTGAGGGGGGGGAGAGGGGGGGGAGAAGGGGGGGGAGGAGGAGGGGGGGGAAAGAGGAGGAGGGGGGAAAGAGTCGGAGGGGGGAAAGAGGAGGAGGGGGGGAAAGAGAGGAGGGGGGGGGAAAGAGGAGGAGGGGGGAAAGAGTCGGAGGGGGGGGGGAAAGACGAGGAGGGCAGCCGGGCGAGCGGGCGGACTTGCAAGCGGCACAGCCGGGCAATGTCACTCGCTGTCCGTGAACACAGCCTGCAGCTATTGTGACATCATCACGTCATCAGCCAAAACCGGCGTTTTTATTTTCTGTTGTTTCAGATTTTTGAATATTTTGATTAATAACTTGAGAAATAATGCATTCATTTTTCAGTTAAGGCAATTTTGGAATCCACAGGATAAAACTCTGCAGGAATATGTAAAAATGTTACCGTTAGTGCATTGTTTTTTCGAGCAGACGTGATTATACACACACACACACACACACACACACATCCAAGATCAGAGTTTTATAATTGGAGAGATATTATTGAATCAAAATCAAGAAATATAAATTCACATTTCAAAAATGGTTTCACAATTCAGTAGTACTGATTTTCAATATTCCATACTGATTTTCAGCCATCAAAATACGGAAATGCTCAGTGAAACTTGGCAGTTCTGCAATTATTCACAAACACATTGTGTTTGAGAATTCAAAATGTGATTTGTGATCTTGTTTATGAGCCATCATGGAACTAGAATTTGACATAATAGCATGACAGTAAAATAGGTTAGTTTGAAAGCGATCATAGTGATGTAAATGCACCATTTAGTTTGACTTAAATTTTCATGATGGACATTGAAGTCGAACTAAATGTGGTATTCACATCACTATTCCATGTTGAAATTGATGGGATGTGAATTTGTTAGGTCAGGAGGACCATTAAAGGTGCAATGCACACATTAACACAGTCGAACAGTAACAGGCAATCAAATCAACACACAAAACATTTTCTAAAAAAAGGTTTTCTTTACTGCAAAAACTTACAGTATTTTATTTGCAGTTTTTGCATGCTTCTTTATAACATTTTACAACAATACAACTTGATTATTAAAACAAGGCCAACTTCAATTCTTGATTTAAAAAAATATATACAACAATGACCCCAATCTCCCATTCCACTCACTCATTACTCTTGACTCAACCAAAATTATTTCTGAAATATGGTCATAAATCTGTGTTTACCAGCCTATTATACAACAGCAAGTAAGAATTTCATTGTTCTGTTGTCAGCACATATGACGATTAAACACAAGGTAGACACAAAATGCTGGAGTAACTCAGCGGGACAGGCGGCATCTCTGGAGAGAAGGAATGGGTGACGTTTCGGGTCGAGAACCTTCTTGAGCCTGATCCGTCTGAAGGGTCTGAACCAGGAATGTCACCCATTCCTTCTCTCCAGTGATGCTGCCTGTCCCGCTGAGTTACTCCAGCATTTTGTGTTTTCCTCGATTTAACCCAGCGTCTGCAGTTCTTTCCCAAAGTCCTGACTCTTGACTCCTGCAGCTGCTCTCAGAAACCACAGAAAGAAGCCTCCAGCCTCCACAGTTGGTATTTCAGAATTGAGCTCAGCCATTGCTAATGGACATTATCAGACGGTTATGGTCCCGCTTCATAAGTTACTTTTACTACAGGACTTTGAATGGTGCACACCCCATCTCCAGTAGCTGTGATATCTCACCACAAGGGGGCACCAGAAATCGTGAACCCAAATGGATGGGTTCAGTGGGTTTTATTTAAATTGTGATAGAACATACGCCAGTACAGCAAAAGAACAGGCCCTTCGGCCCACAATGTCTGTGCCGAACATGATGGTGCCCAGACCTACTCTTATCTGCCTGCACATAATCCATATCCCTCCATTCCAGGCCTATCCATGTGTCCATTCAAAGGTCTCTTAAATGAGTGATTTTAAGTTAAAAATGTAAGTTCATGACCAAAGGAGATGAAAAAAAACTACAATACACTGGATTTTGTGTATTTATATATTCTGGATTTTAGCTCTGCATTCAACACCAAGTTGACTGTGCCTGAACCCCTCCGTCTGTGGATCACCAGCTTCCTGACTGACAGGAAGCAGCATGTGAGGCTGGGAAAGCACATCTTGGACCCGCAAACCCTCAGCATAAGAGCACCACAAGGCTGCGTACTCTCCCCTCTCCTCTACTCTCACTACACTAATGACTGCACCTCAACTGACTCCTCTGTCAAGCTTCTCAAGTTTGCGGCCAACACAACCCTGATTGGACTGATCCAGGATGGGGAGGAATCTGCCTACAGACATGAAGTGACACAGCTAGTGTCCTGGTGCCATCGCAACAACCTGGAGCTGAATTCTCTTAAGATAGTGGAATTGATAGTAGACTTTAGGAGAGATCCCCCTCCCCTCACCCCACTCACCATCAACAACACCACAGTTACATCTGTGGAGTCTTTTAAGTTCCGGGGAACCATCATCTCCAAGGACCTTAAGTGGGGGGCTACCATCGACTCCACAGTCAAACAGGCACAACAGAAGATGTACTTCCTGCAGCAGCTGAGGAAGCACAATGTGCCACAGGCAATGAATGCCCAATTCTATATGGCGATCGTAGAACCACCAAGCACGACATCCGGAGGCTGCAGCGAATCATCCAATCAGCTGAGAATGTTATTGGCTGCAACCTTCCCTCCATTGACGAACTGTACACTGCAAGGGCCAGGAAGCAAGTGGGAAATATCGTCTCTGACCCCTCTCACCCTGGCCACAAACTCTTTGAATCACTTCCCTCTGGAAGGCGACTCCGGAACTGTCAAAGCTGCCACAGCGTGACATAAAAACGTTTTTTTTTCCCCACGAGTAGTAGCTCTACTGAATAGCCGAAAATCTGTAGCCTCCTTTTGCTCTGGTATTTGATTTAATTCACATGTTTAATCAATAATGTTTTATCATTAATGTTATATGTTTTATGTGTCATTCCCAACTGTCACTGTATGCCATGTTGTCACTTGTGAGCGGAGCACCAAAGCAAATTCCTTGAAGAAGGAATGAAGTCTGAAGAAGGGTTTCGGCCCGAAACGTTGCCTATTTCCTTCGCTCCATAGATGCTGCTGCACCCGCTGAGTTTCTCCAGCTTTTTTGTGTAACCTTCGATTCTCCAGCATCTGCAGTTCCCTCTTAAACACCAAATTCCTTGTATGTGAATACTAGGCCAATAAACGTATTCATTCATTCATTAATTAATTCATTAATTCATTAATTAATTCATTCATTCATAAAGAGCAACTGATCTGATAAAGAAAGAGCATTTTACAAAGGGCATTTATTCTGAATCGGTTTTGAATCTCTTAGATATTCAGCAATATTTTATTGCATTTCCTCTTTACTGTCAAATTGCATCCACTTATGTTTAGTTTAGAGATACAGTGTGGAACCAGGCGTGGGAATAGGCCCTTCTGCCAATCGAATCCGAACTGAGTAATGATCATCTGTATACTGGTTCTATGTCTTCACAGTTTCACATCCTACACACTGGGAGCAATTTACAGAGGCCAATTCACCTACAAACCTGCACGTCTTTGGAATGTGGAGAAAACTGGAGTGCCCGGAAAAAACCCACATGGTCACAGGGTGAACATGCAAACTAAATACAGACAGTAACTCTAGTCAAGATCTGAAGGTGTGAGGCAGCAACTCTACTGCTGTGACACTGTCACACGCCACGGGGATCACCCGGGCCGTCTTCCAGTTCATCTGGGGGTCGAGGATGGACCGGGTGCGATGGGTCACAATGTACAAGTCGGCAGACAACGGGGGTAAAAGCGTGCCCAACGTCGCCCTCACCCTGATGGCCACCTTTGTGTGTGGCTGCATCAGGCGGAGTGTAGAGCCAAGGCACGTGGGCACTAAGTGTCATTACCTGCTGAGGTTCTACCTGTCCCCGGTGTTGCGAAGGATGGGCCTGGCGCAGATGCCACGCAATGTGCCAGTCAGCTGGACATTGCCGCCCCATCTGTCGTCTGTGGAAAGCTTCTTCCGGACCAACACCTTTGACCACAAGTCCATCGGGCAGTGGTCAGCACGGAATGTCCTGCAGGCACTGCAGGGAAAGGACTCGATGGATCCGGTGGCGTGGTTCCCAGAGCAGACTGCCCAGCTTGTCTGGCAAAATGCCTCATCGCCAGAACTCACCAACAAGCACCAAGACCTGGCTTGGCTGGCGGTGAGGGGAGCCCTCCCAGTTAGATCCTTCCTGCACCGTCGGAACCTCACCACCAGCTCACGCTGCCCCCGGGACGGTTGCGGTGGAGAGGAGACGGTTGCCCACCTCTTTGCAGAGTGTGGGTTTGCAAAAAGAGTCTGGAGAGGTATGCAAGGGTCCCTGGAACGATTTATCCCGAACAGCTCCGTCACAGAGGACTCTGTGATCTACGGACTGTTCCCAGGGACACATTCAGAGACTGACATCGAGTGCTGCTGGAGGGTCATCAACTCGGTCAAAGACGCTCTTTGGTCTGCCCGAGCGTTGCTCACCACCCAGCAGAGCGAGATGTCCGTCAGGGAATGTTGCCGACTGGCCCACTGCAGACTGCAGGAGTACGTGCTAAGGGACTCGCTGAAGCTTGGTGCAGCCAACGCCAAGGCGCGGTGGGGGAGGGCCACAGTCTAGGGTCCTTCCGCTGCTGGACATGGGGGGCACGGTATGGTGGAGACGCCCCTCAAATTAAATTAAGGGAAGGTATCCCACGCCAGGGGGCCACAGAGTGGCACGGGTGGGGGACTGTTTGGTGAAATTTGAAAAATGTAAAAAAAATTGTACTGAAAAAACTTGTATAGTCTCCGAAAATGTCGGATGAATTTTGTTTGTTTGAATGGTTCAGGAATTGTATATATTTATCAATGAATAAAGTCTATTTTGAAAACTGTCACAGAGTTCACATACAGGAAAAGCCTTTGGGCCTCTCAGGTCTATGCTGCATGATGGATCTACAAGGGTCTCCTCCTCATCATGCTTCACCTGCATGGTTTGTACGTCTTTCCAGTTCCCCCACCAATAACCCCTTAAATGGATTAATCCTGCTTATTTAGAACAGTACAGTGATGTAGTAACTCAGCGGGTCAGGTAGCATCTCTGGAGAAGATTCAAGATTCAAGATAGATTTAATTGTCATGTGTGCCTGATGGCACAGTGAAATGAATTTCAATACAGCCATACAATAAAAATCAACAGGACACAACACACTATAGGGTTTGACATAAAACATCACCACACAGCAGAATCAAAGTTTCCCACTGTGTGGGAAGGCACCAAAGTCAGTCTTCTTCCTCCACTAATCCCCGTGGTCAGGGCCTCCCCAAGCCCTCCACAGTTGCCGCTACGGGCGGCCCGATGTTCAGGACCGCACGCCGGGGTGTTGTAAGTCCGACGTCGGGGCTGCGGGTAGTCCTCAGCGGCGTGGACACCAGAGTCGGCCGCCTCCTACCGGAGTCTGTGGCTACCAAAGTCCGTAGGCCGTGCCGGGTGGAGACTGCTGCTGGAGACCCTCTGCAAGGTGTCCCAGGACTCCACAATGCCATTCAGCGCCGCCTGCGTTGGAAGCTCTCCACACCTGAGCTCCACGATGTTGGAGCAACGGCTCAACGCTCCGGAGCTCCAAGCGGCGACCCAGGTGGGCATCGCCCGCTCCGCGTTGACTCCAGCGCTGCGCCGCCGCTGTAGCAGCCCTGGTCCGGTTCCCGGTCCCCGGCAGGAAAGGCCGCTCCCATCCAGCTGGTAGGCCGCGAGGTGGGGGGCGAGGACGCGACTCGGAGAAATAGTCACTTCCCTGCCAGGAAGAGACTGAGAAACAGTTTCCCCCTTACCCTGCCCCCCTCCCCCACATAGAAAAGTAAAAGTTTCCCCCAACACAACACTTTGGACTAACTAAAAATAATAAAAAAGACAGAAATAACAGACAGGCTGTAGGCAGAGGCTGCTGCCAGTGCAGCGCCCCTAGTGGATAGGTGATGTTTTGGGTCAGATTCTTGTGACTAGCATAGTTTTGTTTAGTTTAAAGACAGGTCCTTTGGCCTATCGAGTCCGCGCCTACCAGCGATCACCCCGTACACTATCACTATCCTACATACTAGGGACAATTTACAATTTTACCAAAGCCAATTAACCTACAAATCTCTACACCATTGGAGTGTGAGAGGAAACCGGAGCATCCGGAGAAAACCCGCGCGATCATGGAGAACTTACAAAATTTTACAGGCAGCATTCGTAGTCAGGATCGAACCCGGGTCTCTGGTGCTTGAAGGCTGTACCACTGTGCCGCCTCCGTTTCATAGTGTAAAAGACCTTCAGCAAATCACCTTGGGCAAGTTTCTACCAGTGACATGTTGGTGTTATTTCTCTCCAATAATCTGACAATGGGCAGGTTTGTTGTGCTCTAGGATGTGGTGTAAGCAAAGAACCTTGTGATCCTCTGCATCTCATGAGCTTAGTCTGTGGGTGTTTTCCGAAATCGCCCCAGGACTTGGAGTTCCCAGAAAAGGTTTACTTTCTAGCCGGGAGCAGTCAGTTGTGAAGAAGCACAAGATATTTCTCTTCACTCTGAAGTACAATGATTTGGTATTTTACATCTAGTCGCCTGGCATCATTTCAATCTGATTATCGCTTTGGCTGACCCAGCACTAGTGCTCTCACAGCGTGAAAGCTCTAAAAATAGCAACTATCCCACATTGATCGGTCAAAAAGCCGTAACATTTGTGCAGATCTTACAACTAAAGTGGTATTAATCAGAAACCAAAAATCTGTTAAATAAATCTAATCTATTAAATGTAACCACAGAACAAAATGGATCATTGTTTAAGATTCCCTAATTTCTTTAATTGCTTACACTGAGTATGCTCGTTAAATTCAGTTCTAAATGTCGAGATTTCCCAGTTGTTTAATATATATCAGTCAGACAGGATACATTTTTGGAAAATGTCATCCCTGGCACACTGCTGGCACGTCTCTATACTGGTCCAAGTCCCACAACAGCAAATTAAACAGCTGGTTTAGGTTAAACATAAAAGGCACAAAGTGCTGGAGTTGCTCAGCGGGTCAAGCGCATCATGCCTGGAGAACATGGATAGGTGACGTTTCATGTGGGGACCCTTCTTCAGTCTCGCCAGGGCCTGAAGCCAAAAGATTTCACGCTGTTGCTTAAAGTACAAGGAGTTTATCCATGGCTTTGATATGATCCATGTTTATCTAATGACACCAAAAATAGATCATAGAAGCAAGGAACTGCAGATGCTGGTATATGAGAAAAGTCACAAAGTGCTGGAGTAACTCAGCAGGTCATGCATCTTTGGAGAACACGGATGTTTTGGGTCAGAACCCTGCTTCAGACTGATCAAAAATAAATTGATTGTTCATCTCATTTAGTGTTCCGACATTGGTATAATGTACTCACAGAACCTACCTATCTATCTATCTATCTATCTATATTACTAAAACTCTGATCTTGACCGCTTTTGGCGATCTGTGCTGCGATTTCCGAGAGAACGCCGCCACCTACGGCCGTCATTTTTGGCCATCTCGCTCAGCCCCCCTCTGCCACATGTGTGCCGAGGATTCCGCCCACAAACTCCATACTAGCCCTCTGGAAACTAGTACCTTTGGCCCAACATACTAGCTCAACAGAAATATGAAGGGAAATGTCAAAGGTTTCCTGAAGGATGGAACATCGCCCAAGAATGTTGTCATTAATAGCGTGCTTCGTTGAATGATGACTTCTGAGATATTCTCAGATTTTCCTTCTTAAAATTTGACCGCTGACTTTCTCTACATTAAAATTGTCTCTTTTTATCAACAGGAATTAGTCATCAAGAGGCAGTGAGCAGCAGAACACAACACAACAAGACGCAACAAGTAAAAACTTAATAAATCTCATCTTTAAAAATTTAATTGTTATTATATTTTAAGAGTCATTCACATTAAAAAAAATAAACCCTTTATGCACTTTTAATGCTGTGTGTTCTTCATCACAATAGAACCTAATAGGCAGGAATGGCTGCTCTGTGGGAGAGCCACTAAGAGTGCATGGGGGGGGGAGGTTGTTTGGAGATGCACTGAATGTGTGGGTGTGAGGGGAATGGCAAGGAGCAGAGTGGGGGGGGGGGTTGAAGGTATGTGGGGTGACTGAGTGAACTGCCAGCGTACCAGGTGTGAGTGACCGCACTGCCAGCCCGAGCCAGTGAACTGTCCACCAGTAAGTGACTGAACTGCCAGCCCAATAATCTATTCAGCCCACCCTCTTCATCCTTCTCTCTTACAGTCTGTCACCTGTTTTGGGCAGAATTTCTGGCAGTTTCTCAGCCGCCAGCCTGCCAGGTCCGAGTGATTGTACTGCTCAGTGACTGAGCTGCCAGCCCTCAGTGACTGTGCTGTCAGCCCAAAAATCCATTTGGCCTACAAACTCCATACTAGCCCTCTGGAAACCAGTACCTTCGGCCCACAACAATCATACTAGCGCAACAGAAAGCTAGTATGTTATTTGGATATACTCCTATTCTCCAGAGATTTGTAAATTTAAGAAAAGTCATTCTAGGTTGAGGTTTCATGCCAATATTTGATAGGATTGCTTGTTATAGCAACAGCAGGTATGAATTGACAAACAGGAAATGTCCATTAACCAATTGCTGTTTTCTTATTGGTCATTATCTGTATTGATTTCATAGCTCTTGTCTCTAGTCTGTAAATAGACAGCCAAAGCTCTTTCTGATTTGAGTTGGTCAGTAAACAATCAGGAAATAATTTGTCTGGCTAAATATTGATTTTGTGTTCTATTTCATACAGTAGAGTTTTAGCAGGAATTTTACTGAGTAACCAAAGTGTAATTACTATCCAGGACTATTTTCTACCCCTCTCTTCCTTTCCCCCACTATATCACTCCCCTTTTCTCCAACACTCCCACCCGTCCCCTTCCTTCTATATTCAATCAGATTTATATCTTCAAAGATGGGACATAACTTTTTATTAATTTGTTTATTTAAAGTAAGGCAATCTTCAAAATTACACACACACACACACACACACACACACACACACACACACACACACACACACACACACACACACACACACACACACACACACACACACACACACACACACACACACACACACACACACACACACACACACACACACACACAATTTTCAGCAATAAGTCGAGCAATAAAGCATGATATTTTCAGATAAGTAGATTTGGACTCCATGGGAAAAATGTCTACCGGAATATGTAAAAATGTTATCGTTACCGCGTAGATTTTTCGCGAATATGTGATTACACACAAACACACACATCCAAGATCAGACTTTTAATAGGTACTAAGTGAGACCCAGTGGATCCCATCCCCTCAACGCGCAGTTACGGGGAGGGAGGGGTGGGGGTGGGGGCGGCCTGCAGCATCACACACACACACTAACCACCCCCCACACACACTAACCATCCCCTTGATATTATATTAATATTATTCATTCGCTCATATTATCCCACCCCCCGCCTATCCACTCACGCATAACCCAACCTGTAGGCACGGCTAGAGAGGGAGAAGGAAGGGGGTAGAGAGAGAGGGCAGAGACGGAGAGGGCAGAGGGCGGAGAGGGCAGAGGGCGGAGAGGGCAGAGGGCGGAGAGGGCAGAGGGCGGAGAGGGCAGAGGGCGGAGACGGAGAGGGTAGAGGACCGAGGGCAGAGGGCAGTTACAGAGAGAGGGCAGAGAGAGGGCAGAGAGAGAGGCAGAGAGAGGGCAGTGTGAGAGAGGGCAGAGAGAGAGGGTGCAAAGAAAGAGAGAGGGCAGAGACAGAGAGGGCACAGAGAGAGAGGGCAGAGACAGACTGAGGGCAGAGAGAGAGAGAGGGCAGAGAGGGCAGAGAGAGAGAGAGGGCAGAGGGCAGAGAGAGAGAGGGCAGAGAGAGAGAGAGGGCAGAGAGAGAGAGAGGGCAGAGGGAGAGAGGGCAGAGAGAGCGAGAGGGGAGAGAGAGAGGGCAGAGAGAGAGAGGGCAGAGAGAGAGGGCAGGGAAGTGAGAGAGAGGGCAGAGAGGGAGGGCAGAGAGGGAGGGCAGAGAGAGAGGGAGGGAGGGAGGGAGGGCAGAGAGGGAGGGCAGAGAGGGAGGGCAGAGAGGGAGGGCAGAGAGGGAGGGAGCAACACTCCACCACTCACCCATAGATCCAAATACACTCACCACTTCCTAGAGACGGAGGGGGGCAGAGAGGGGGGGGGGGGATGGGGGCAGAGAGGGGGGGGGGGGGGCAGAGAGAGAGGACCCGAGGACCGGATCCGAGCCGAGGGACCGGACCCGAGCTGAGCGGAGGACCGGACTAGAGAGCTCGGGCTGCTCCAGTACAGGGCCCGACTTGCTCGTTCTTTCTGCGTCCTTTGAATAACCGGGGGAGGAGTTGGGGGGGGGGGGGTGATGTCACCCGCAGCACCTGGAGGAACGATACATAGAGTAGACCCATTGTGACATCATCAGCGAAAGGCATTCATTTTTAAATTCAAAGTTTTATCATATTTTTAAACATTTTCAGTAATAACTCGAGAAATAAAGCATGAAATGTTCAGATAAGGCGAATTTGGACTCCACGGGAAAAATGTCTACCGGAATATGTAATTATTTTATTGTTACCGTGTAGATTTTTTGCGAATATGTAATCACACAAACCTACATGCACACATCCAAGATCAGATTTTTAATGGCAGCAGGGCCCGAGCACGGGGGGGGGGGGGGGGGGGGGGGGGGGTAATGTCACTTGCAGCGCGAGTAAGAAGACAGCGTGTTTTTTTCCAAGCTTTTTCAGATTTTTAAACATTTTCATTAATAACTCGAGAAATAAAACTTCAGATAATGCAATTTTGGACTCCACGAAAAAAACTACCGGAATATGTAATTTCCTTACCATTAGTGCGTCGTTTTTTCGAGAAGATGTGATTATACACAAACTGATAAACACACAAACAAATACACACACATACAAGATTAGACTTTTAATAGGTACTAGACTAAGCAGGACCCGTTGGGTCCCATGTTCACACGGGAAGGTTGGTCCCCCAACGCAATATTCCACCTCTCCACCAATTCCAATATTGGTGGCCAGTGGGAGGGGGGGATTTTTGGAGTGCTAGTATGGGTGTTGTGGGCTGAAGGGACTGGTTTCCATGGGGCTAGTATGGACATTGTGGGCCGAATGGATTCTTGGGCTGGCAGCTCAGTCACTCAAGCCTGGCGTGCTGGCAGCTCACTCACTCACGGCTGGTGGGCTGGCAGTTGACTCACGGCTATTCCTTGAAATTTCATTTCAAGCAGGGTGCAAGGCCACAAGATTCAAGTGCAGTTTCATACCATTTCAAACAGGGTGCAAGGCCACCAAATTCAAATGCAGTTTCATACCATCTCAAGCAGGGTTAAAACACCACATAAAAACCACCTAAAAACACCATAAAAACAACACTCACAGTTCAGTAGACATTCAGTGTGTTCAGTTGGTTCACAGCTCAGGCAGGCAGAGTCATGACCTCTCTCTCTCCCATCTTGCAGAGACTGAGCCACACCCACACTTCCAGGTTTTATAGTCCCTCCCCCTCCCACCGGAAGAGGCGTGGCCTTCATGGCGTGATTGACAGGAGAGAGAATCTCAACATTTTTTAAACACTACTAAGTCTTTTACGTTTCATCGATGGGAAAAATTCTCTTGTCCTGCGGTGTAGTGGGACTCTGATTATGATGGCCAAAAATCACAGCCGTAAGTGGTAGCATTTTTTCTAAAATCAATATGCAGTGCAAACAGGAAGTGGTCAAGATTTGAGTTTTAATTACATAACATAGAAACATAGAATTTAGGTGCAGGAGTAGGCCATCCAAGTCACCGTACCTGCCTTCTCTCCATACCCTCTGATCCCCTTAGCCACAAGGGCCACATCTAACTCCCTCTTAAATATAGCCAATGAACTGGCCTCGACTACCCTCTGCGGCAGAGTTCCAGAGATTCACCACTCTCTGTGTGATAAAAGTTCTTCTCATCTCAGTTTTAAAGGATTTCCCCCTTATCCTTAAGCTGTGACCCCTTGTCCTGGACTTCCCCAACATCGGGAGCAATCTTCCTGCATCTAGCCTGTCCAACCCCTTAAGAATTTTGTAAGTTTCTATAAGATCCCCTCTCAATCTCCTAAATTCTAGAGAGTATAAACCAAGTCTATGCAGTCTTTCTTCATAAGACAGTCCTGACATCCCAGGAATCAGTCTGGTGAACCTTCTCTGCACTCCCTCTATGGCAATAATGTCCTTCCTCAGATTTGGAGACCAAAACTGTACACAGTACTCCAGGTGTGGTCTCACCAAGACCCTGTACAACTGCAGTAGAACCTCCCTGCTCCTATACTCAAATCCTTTTGCTATGAAAGCTAACATACCATTCGCTTTCTTCACTGCCTGCTGCACCTGCATGCCTACTTTCAATGACTGGTGTACCATGACACCCATGTCTCGCTGCATCTCCCCTTTTCCTAGTCGGCCACCATTTAGATAATAGTCTGCTTTCCTGTTTTTGCTACCAAAATGGATAACCTCACATTTATCCACATTATACTGCATCTGCCAAACATTTGCCCACTCACCCAGCCTATCCAAGTCACCTTGCAGTCTCCTAGCATCCTCCTCACAGCAAACACTGCCCCCCAGCTTAGTGTCATCCGCAAACTTGGAGATATTGCCTTCAATTCCCTCATCCAGATCATTAATATATATTGTAAATAGCTGGGGTCCCAGCACTGAGCCTTGTTGTACCCCACTAGTCACTGCCTGCCATTGTGAAAAGGACCTGTTTACTCCTACTCTTTGCTTCCTGTTTGCCAGCCAGTTCTCTATCCACATCAATACTGAACCCCCAATGCCATGTGCTTTAAGTTTGTATACTAATCTCTTATGTGGGATATGATGATATGATATGATATGATAAGGAGTTTGTCTTTGAGACATCTTGTCTGTGTAAATCAAAGAAGCAGCTATTTAAGGTTAATCCTGTCCTGTCTTGCACATTAATGCACTAATGATGAGAGCTTTATGCCGAACCACCCATTCAAGCAGTGCATTTCTGACAACCACCAATCTTGAGTGAAAATAGATTTTCCTGAACTCTCCTCTAATTTTTTCCAACAATTAAATTTAATCCATGTCCACTGGTTAATGATCTCTGGAAAGGGAATACATTCTTACTGTTAATCCTGTCTATATAGTGGCGCAGCTGGTAGAGCTGCAGACTCACAGCGCCAGAGACGTGGGTTCAATCCTGACGTCGGGTGCAGTCTGTATGAAATTTGAATGATCTCGCTGTGACCATGTCGGTTTCTTCTGGGTGCTCCGGTTTCCTCCTACATCCCAAAGACATGCAGATTTGTAGGTTAATTGTCATCTGTAAATTGCCTCTCGTGTGTAGGGAGTGGATGAAAAAGCGGGATAACATAGAACTAGTGTGAACGGGTAATCGATAGTTGCCGTGAACTCGGTTGGCAGAAGGGCCTATTTCCACGCTGTATTTCTAAGCTGAACTAAACTGAACTCATTAACAAAACTAAATGTTCCAATTTCAAATGCATCAATTACATTTCCGCTCAGTTTACTCTGTTCTAAATATTCCTATTAAAGTTAAATGGAGAATGTTGCAATGCAAAGAAAGAATGTAAACAATATAGTATTGTAATCAGAGAAAGCTTTATTTGGTTCCTTGCATGTTTAAACATGACCCAAATATTGTAACACTCCCCTCTATTAACTGCCCCAACACCTTTATGCATCGTTCTCCAAATGCCATTCCAGCGTTCCCTTCCCTGTCTCCATCACGCACCACAATTTACGACAGCTATTCAGTGTTACCTTCCAATGTCACAAATATTCAAAGTCACAGCTGTCTGCCAGTCACATGTCTGTTGCAGAGTTGTGGGGCGGGAAATGGGGATGGGATGGTGAAGCAGAAAATAGTGACAAGGGTGAAACAACCCAGGATATTTTTCTCAAGACGCCAGCTATACAAAAGATTGATATAAATTAATGCAGCAGCATAACCAAACTTTCAGGTTCATGTAATTAGTATCTAGAGTCTACGAATCTAAATAATACTAGACTAATTGGGACCCATTGTCACACGGGAGGCCTGGTCCCCCAATGCAACGCAGGGAGGTGGGGGGGGGGGGGGGGGGGGGGGGGGGGTGTCGGTGGTGGGGTATGTGGGCAGAGGGGGTGTGGGAGTGGTGTGGGGGGGGGAGGGGGGTGTGGGGGGGAGAGAGTTCGGAGATAAGTCGGGAGAAGAGCCTTGAAGGAGCAGGGGCATCACAGGGGAGGGGGCCAGAAGACAGTGAGGGGGTCCAGAGGGGAAGGGGTTTGAGCTGGAGGGCGGTGTGATGGGGACTCGCAGTGGGTGGATCAGTAACTGGTCGCTCTCCTCCGCCGGGATCAGATTCTCTGCTTTCTGTTTGGCTGACATCTCCGTCTCTGGTCTCCAGCTCTGCGCCGCTTCCGCTCCGTCTGACAATTGTGTCTGGTTGGAGACCTCCGCCGGCCACAGCAGAGCATCCCTTAGCTCCGGTAAAGATGCTGAGCAGCACGCAGGAAGAGGCATCGCTGTCGCCGTGACTGACAGGAGAAGAGACCAATCGGCATGTCGCTGACTGACAGGAGAGGAGACCAATCGGCATGTCGCTGACTGACAGGAGAGGAGACCAATCTGTAAATGCGTGGTTTTTAAGATTTTTAAACCTTATAAACTTTTAAACTATACCATCGATCAGAACAAAACTTGTTGCACTTGAGCACAGGAGAATGGCGAGTGAGGTGGTGGAAAATCGTAACGTTATCTTGTGCCTTTTTTGCGCAAATAGAAAAACCACGCAAACCGGAAGAGCACAAGATCAGTTTTAGCTATGTACTAGACTAAGTGGGACCTGTTGGGTCCCATGTTCACACGGGAGGGCTGGTCACCCGACACAATATTCCACCTCTCCACCAATTCCAATATTGGTGGCCAGTGGGGGGGGTTTCTGGAGCGCTAGTATGGGTGTAGTTGGCTGCAGGGACTACTGGTCTCCAGAGGGCTAGTATGGACATTGTGGGCCAAATGGATTCTTGCGTGGCAGTTCAGTCCCTCAAGCCTGATGTGCTGGCAGGTCACTCACGGCTGGTTGGCTGGCAGTTGACTCACGGCTATTCCTTGAAATTCCATTTTAAGCAGAGTGCAAGGCCACCAAATTCAAATCCATTTTCCTACCATTTCAAGCAGGGTGCAAGGCCACAACATTCAAGTGCAGTTTCATACCACTTCAAGCAGGGTGCAAGGCCACCAAATTCAGGTTCAGTTTCCTACCACTTCAAGCAGGGTGCAAGGCCACCGAATTCAAGTGCAGTTTCCTACCACTTCAAGCAGGGTGCAAGGCCACCAAATTCAAGTGCAGTTTCATAACATTTCAAGCAGGGTGCAAGGCCACCACATTCAAATGCAGTTTCATACTATTTCAAGCAGGGTGAAACCACCATAAAACCACACAAAACACCACCTCACGTTCATTAGACATTCAATGTGTTCAGTTGATTCACAGCTCAGACAGAGTCGTGACCTCTCCATCATGCAGAGACTGAGCCACACCCACACTTCAGGGTTTTATAATCCCTCCCCCTCCCACCGGAAAAGGTGTGGCCTTCATAGCGTGATTGACAGGAGAGAGATTCTCAACATTTTTTAAACACTAATAACACTTTTCACTTCAACCCAAATCCCCCAAACAACCGTTTGCAGGCAGTGCTTTTTCACTTCAACCCAAACCCCCCCAAGCAACCATTTGCAGGCAGTGCCTTCTTACTTCAACCCAAATCCCCCAAACAACCATTTGCAGGGAGTGTGTTTTCACTTCAACCCAAACCCCCCAAACAACCATTTGCAGGCAGTGCCTTTTCACTTCAACCCAAATCCCCCAAACAACCATTTGCAGGCAATGCCTTTGCACTTCAACCCAAACCCCCCAAACAACCATTTGCAGACAGTGCCTTTTTACTTCAAACCAACCATGTTTTCATTTTCAAACCACATTAAGGGCACTCACAGTTGAGTAGTCCTGTGTTCAGTGTTATTCAGAGCGCAGAGAGACGTGACCCTCTGGCTTCCTCCATCTTGCAGAGACTGAGTGAGGAGGCACACCACTTCCTGGTTTTTATAGTCCCTCCCCCTCCCTCCAGCAGGGGCAGCAGAGAGAATGGCAAATTATTTAAAAACATTAATATCTCTCTGATTTTTCATCGATGGTAAAAATCCTCTGGTCCAGTAAGGCAGAGGGGGCTCTGAGCGAGGTCGCCAAAAATGACGGCCGTAGGTGGCGGCATTCTCTCGGAAATCACACCATAGCGAGCCAAAAGCGGTCAAGATCAGACTTTTAGTAATATAGATAGATAGATAATGACCATAACCATGGAGAGAATGTGTACTATGTAAAATCAAAAAGATTTATAGTATGTGAGAATATAACACCTCAATGTTTTAAACCTTCATAAATATACAGGTATATGTAGAATTGTGTCATATCAATATTCTACTGCAGTTGCAGATTAAGTATTAAAAGCCATTGATTTACGACTTCAGTCCACAGTGCTTTCTTTGACTGGCCCAAAGCATGTTTCTAGTGAGAGTCCAACAAAGAAAGGACAGGTGCAACAATTCTGAAAATGAAAAAAGAATTAGGGATGGCATGGTGGCGCAGCGGGAGAGACCTAGGTTCAATCCTGACCACGAGTGCTGTCTGTACGGAGTTTGTACATTCTCCCTGTGAATTGTGTGGGTTTTCTCTGTGATCTTTGGTTTCCTCCCACACACCAAAGGCTTTCAGGTAAATTAGCATGGTATAATTGTAAATTGTCCCTAGTGTGAATAGAATAGTGTAAGAATGCAGGGGATCGCTGGTCGGCACAGACTCGGTGGGCCGATGGACCCGTTCCCACGCTGTATCTCTAAAACTAAACTAAACACTCAGAAATTACAATTTTCAGTCATAAGGTCAGCATGTGAGACCTTTATCAAACAATGAATATTTAAATTTCCAATTTTTCTTTGTATAAAAATTCAGGCAATCTTGAAACTTAATATTCACCAATGTAAAATTAAAATAATAGATGACTAAATCCATGAAGAGTGCAGCTAGTAGAGCCACTGCCTCACAGAGCCAGAGACCTGGGTTCAACCCTGACCTCGGGTGCTGTCCCCGTAGAGTTTACATGTTCTCCCTGTGACGACGTGGGTTTCCTCCAGGTGCTCCAGTTTCCTCCCACATTCCAAAGAAGAGCGGGTTTGTACATTAAATGGCTTCTGTAATTTGCCCCTAGTGTGTCGGGAGTGGATGAGAGAGTGGGATAGCATAGAGCTAGTTTGAACAGGCCAGCATGGACGAAGAGCCTGTTACCATGCTGTATCTTTCCATCAAAAGAAAACTAAAGTAAAATATCAAATATTTCAGTAGACATCATGTGTAGTATTAAATATTGTAAATTGGAGAAAATTGTTTTTTTTTTTGATTGTATCACAATTATATTCTTTCCTGTTTAATTGCAATTTAGCTCTGGCAGAAACTTTGCACTAGCATACGATGGTCACTATGTGGTATACCTGCACAGTGAGGTGAAGTGTGCAGCACTGCTAGACGGGGCCCTTACCCTCACTCACAATGATCCAACTTCCGATGGATTAAAAGAGCTGTGAAATTTAATATTTTCACTGCTGTCAAAGAATGAATAAAGCCATTGAAAGGTATGCATGCAGATGAATCATAATCAAAGAGAGAACAGATATATGTGTATATCAAAATACCAAAGGGACTCACCAGCTGATAACAAATGCCCTGAGAAAATGATGGAGATTCAATGAGGGCCTGGGTTTGTTATTTGTTCAATAAAAAAGGTGACTTAATTTACAATGCAAAGCAAGTGAGGCACAATTTGCCTTATAATAAACAGATTTTATCTCTTTTGGCCTTGCATTTTCTGTCAAGAGTCTTTGATGTAGAGGAACCATCTATTGCCTCAGAAATATATGAGATGTAGATTCATTGTTGAGAGAAATTAGGTCACGTAATTCTGAAGTGCCTCGTCATTGGGCACTCATAACCAAGCCAGGCCGCCGACAGAACAAAGAGGGACCCTGCGTTGGGTGACCATCGAGAATGAAGAGGGACCCAGCTTGGGGGGGGGGGGAGGGGGGGGGGGGGGGGGGGGGGGGGGGGGGGGGGGGGGGGGGGGGTGCCGAGAACAAAGTGGGACCATTGGGGACTACATGGAACACTCTATAACTTAGTCAACTCCCTAAACGTGGCAACTCTTTCCATACTTTGTGTATGGTATGCAAAACAAAGAATTTCACTGTGGCATATCATACGTGATAATAAAGTATTAATCAATAAATCAGTCAATAGAGCTGCTCACAGTGCCAAATACCAAGGTTCGATCCTGACCTCGGGTGTTGCCTTTGTGCAGTTTGCACGTTCTCCCTGTAACTGCGTAGCTTTCCTCCAGGTGCTCCGGTTGCCTCCCACATCCCAAAGACATGCAGTTTGTAGGTTAATTGGCCCTCTGTAAATTGCCTCTAGTGTGTAGGGAGTGGATGAGAAAGTGGGATAGCATAGAACTAGTGTGAATGGATGGACGGCGTGGACTCAGTGGTCCGGAGAGCCTGTACCCATGTTGTGTCATTCAATCAATTCAATCAACAGCTTTTCTTTATGGTCTCTAATTCCTCTCCTGAATATTTGAACCAGCATTTACCCTCGTCTCACAACCTCCACCCAACATCTCCAGTACCATTCTTCTGTCTCTTATTCCAATCTCTTATTCACTGATACTTCCACCACTCCCCAATCCAATATGTCTGACCTATGCTTCAACTCCCACTTCCAATCCTTGACTAAACTCTTACACTAAACCAATGTCGTCTAGCTTTCGATACCTTTGCGATGGGGAGATGTTTTCTTCTCCCTCCCTTATCAATGCCCTAATTGGGTGTACCTCCATCTAGTTTCCCCTTAGGCTTCTTAATCAACAGAAAACAAATCCAATGTATATGAACTGCAGATGCTGTTTGAATTTTTGCAGATACCGTTTGCATTGAAGAACGCTGCGCAGGCCTTCCAGCGGCTTGTAGACTGTGTGTGCCGTGGTCTAGACTTTGTATTCATCTACTTGAACAACATACTCGTGGCCTGCCGCTCGCAGCAGGAGCACTGCATCCATCTCCATCAGCCCAGCCAGGGCTGGGGCCACGATGCTCGTCCATCCATGAGTGGATGCCCCGACCACCCTGACGGTGGACATAAAAACATAGAAACATAGAAAATAGGTGCAGGAGTAGGCCATTCGGCCCTTCGAGCCTGCATCGCCATTCAATATGATCATGGCTGATCATCCAACTCAGTATCCTGTAACTGCCTTCTCTCCATACCCCATGATCCCTTTAGCCACAAGGGCCACATCTAACTCCCTCTTAAATATACTCCCTCTTAAATAAATCAGACGCTTCTGAGGTGGCGGTTGGGGCAGTGTTGGAGCAGTTCGTTGACAGATGCTGGCGGCCACTCGCCTTCTTCAGCAGGCATCTCAAAGGTGCTCAGCGCCGTTACAGTACTTTCTACCGCGAGCTCCTTGCCCTGTACCTCGCCGAACGCCACTTTTGCTACTTCCTGGAAAGGAGACCTTTTACTGCCTTCACGGATCACAAGCCGCTAACTTTCGCGTTTGCCAAGGTTTCAGACCCGTAGTCTGCGCGGCAGCAGAGGCAGTTGGTGTATGTGTCCGAGTACACCACCTCCATCCGTTTCGTTGAGGGCAAATACAACAGGGTGGCTGACGCCTTATCGCGACCTGTGGTTCACGCCGTTCTCCAAGTCGCTGAGGGTATTGATTATTCCGCCCAGGCAGCCGCACAGCTGGTCGACGAGGAAATGGCTGCCTATCGCACGCTGGTATCGGGCTTGCAGTTGGAAGACATTGTCTGTGGTCCTGGGGGCGCAACGCTGCTGTGCAATGTCTCCACTGGATTTCTGCAACCCTTCGTCCCCGTCGCCTGGAGGCGCAGGGTATTTGAGGTGCTCCATGGACTTTCTTATCCCTCCATCCAGGCGACAACGACCCTTGTAGCCTCCCGCTTCATGTGGCACGGGCTGCGCAAGGTGGTTGAACATTAGGAGAGCACCTGCATCCCGTGTCAGACCGCCAAGGTGCAGCGACACATGCGTGCGCTGTTGCAGGAGTTCGCCATCCCTCGGCAGCGGTTCGGTGTGCTGCTGGACATAACATCCAACCGGGGGCCTCAGTTCACGTCGGAACTGTGGTCGGCCATGGCACGACTCCTGGGGATTTGCCTACACTATACAACGGCGCATCATCCGCAGGCGAACGGCCTGGTGGAGCGGTTTCACCGCCAACTCAAGGATGCCCTGAAGGCACGACTCAATAATCCGGACTGAGTGGATGCTCTGCCGTGAGTTTTGCTGGGGATCCGCACTGCACCCAAGGAGGATTTGGCCTCCTCCTCCGCCCGGTTGGTGTATGGGTCCTCGTTGACGGTGCCCGGGGGGTTCATCCCGCCGGCACGGGGCCAGGTGGAGCAGCCTTCGGCAGACGATGGGCAAGCTGGTGTCGGTGCCCATGTCTCGTCATGGGTCCTTCCGTCCGCACGTTCCCTCTGCCCTGGAGGACTGCCAGTCCGTCTTCCTGCACAGTGATGCTCATCATACATCTCTCCAGCGGCCGTACGAGGGTCCCTTCCTGGTCCTGGAACATGGCTCGTCCACTTTCGTCCTGGACATGGGGACGTGAGACTGTTTCAGTAGCGCGGCTTAAGCCGGCGCATATTGACATTGATCGGCCGGTGCTGGTAGCGCGGCCCCGTAAGCAAGGGCGCCATCCGTCTAGGGTACCTCCTCCAGTGGCTACTCCACCCCCTGCACCTGTTGGTCGGTTGCGTGTTCATGTGCCGGGCATGGTGAGCACCCGGGCTGGTCGCCGCATGCGCCCTCCTGTCCGTTTCGTGCCTCTAGTTCTTGGGGGGGGTGGGGGTGGGGGTCATGTGGCGGTCCCTGGGGGTTAGGCCACTCCTTGGGTCAACCCCCTCGGCTCTTGAAGGACAGGGACGATTGTCCGCCCACGGGGTTTCCTGGGTGCCTGCTCGCGGGCGTTATATGTGTTTGCCAGGATTCATTAAACAACTTGTCTGGCGTCTGGCCTTTTCCTGACCTCATCCAGGCCACTACACCATCTTGAAATGTCGTCTATCCATGTTCTCCAGAGACGCTGCTGGGCCCACTGAGTTGCTCTAGCAATGTGTGTTTTGCTGTGAAATGTATATTTCCTTTTGGCCATTGCCCCCTTGTGGTTAACTTCTGTCAATTTCATAATAATTGAAATATATTTCTGCAATTTCTGCTTCAAGGAGATGAAGCAGGGCATAAAATAAAAGATCGAAAGTACAATGGGAGAAAATTAAAGCTATTTTCTTGATCCAATTTGACATTATTAGGGCTGAAATGAATCATTATCCCGATTTTCAAAAGATCAGTTCACAGGGGCTAATTGGAACTTGCTTTTCACTGATCAAACTTTTAGAATGAATAATAAGTCCAGTTAAAGCTATAACTGATGATATTATAGTCAAATCTACATACATAATGGATTTACACATGGATTCTCTGCGGCCTTAACAATGCTGGTGAAAGCGTATCTGAAATTACTGATTCAACATGTGTCAAGAACCATTAATATCACATCAATCATTCTGGATTCTTGTCCAGAAATAAAAAGCTATGAATGGGAAGACTGTGCAACAAACACTTGCTTTAACACACATTTCTACTGCAGATTATTTCAGGTGCCTAGCCTTCTGAAGGATCCAGATTGTGGTGACAGCTACTGGCAGAGATAAGTTTGTGGTGAATTTTAGCTAAAGGCTACTTTGCAGAATATTTCAAAAATCAATCACCTTATCACAATTGCTGAGAGAAGTCTGTCAGAACAAATGTGATTTTGATCTGCATCTTGCGTGACTTCCCTCACTGCCACCCAGTGGCTGAAGAGCTCCTCCCAATGGAGATCCTATCCACCAAGCTGTGCAAAGGATGTCATCTCTACTGCATGACAACTCTATGATATTACACAGCACCAAACACTCTGTGTAACCTATTCTGACATAAAAACCATTGACTTTATTAGAGTTTACATATTTAGAGAATAGAAACAGGGCCTTCCGCCCACTAACCACCAAACTCCCATTCACACGAGTTCTACATTATTCCACTCTCTCTTCCACTCCCTACACTCCAGGGGCAATTTACAGAAGCTGACCCGCACGCATGTCTTTGAGATGTGGTAGGAAACCGGAGCAGCCGGAGGAAACCCATGCAGGGAGAGCAAGCAAACTGCACATAGACAGCACCCGAGGTCAAGATAGAAGCTGTGACCTTGGCATTGTGAGGAAACAGCTCTACTAGCTACACATCTATGCTGCCCTAACTGAGAGGGATAATGGAAAATCCTTCTCACACTTCACTGTCCTTAGAAACGTATCTACCTTCTCTGTCCTTTACACGATGACATGAAAACCATGATGTTAATCAACAGACCCAACCTCAGGGAAGTCTGGAACCATATCACGCACCAACCTGCTTCCCAATCTTCCTTACTGCATTACTGAATCTCACCTTTAACCAGCTCCTAACTGAAGTGAAGGTAACCTGTACAATGAAGGTGGAGTGTACAAGAAGACGCAGAGTCAAAAGTGTTTCATTGTCATGTGTACCGAAAATGGAACAATTAAATTCTTACTTGCAGCAGCATAACAGGCCTGTTAACACAGTACTCAGTAACCTCAGATCTCTATCTCGGTAATATGCAGAGGACAGGCACAAATAGCGGAAAGAACACATAACACCTCAAATAACCTTCCCATCCGACTGCCAAGTACATCTGCTCAGCCTGTGTGCAGGTCCCACATGGGACTCAGCCACCTCGACGCTGACTGACTGGAATGGAAGCAAGTCAACCTCAGCTCAATGCAATGCCTAAGAACAATCCAAATCCCCATCTCTCAAGTTACCTTGATGGTGATGGGAGTGAAATCTGCTGCATGGAATTATTTTGCATATAAACATCAAGAGTTAAGTCAAGAGAGTTTATTGTCATTTGTCCCAGATAGGACAATTAAATTCTTACTTGTAATATAGTAAGCATAAATACAGAACAGTTCAATGTGCCTATATAGCATAGACCATATATATACACATAAATAAACAGATAGTGCAATAGGCTGTTATAGTTCAGAGTTTGTTTGATGGCGAGTTTAATAGCCTGATGGCTGTGGGGAAGAAGCTGTCATGAACCTGGATATACCAGATTTCAGGCTCCTGTACCTTCTTCCTGATAGCAGCAGAGAGATGAGTGTGTGGCCAGGATGGTGTGGGTCCTTGATGATGCTGGCAGCCTTTTTGAGGCAACGACTGTGATAGATGGACATTTGATGGACATTTGCCAATCCTAAAATCAGCTTACATTTAGCAGTGTTTAATAAGTGCCTAATCACAAGCTATTGCAGTGTACAGCAATTATTGCTGCCATGCTGGCAAATACTTAGCACATTTGTACATTAGAGTGTTTTATAAACAGTGGATGAATAAAAGACACAAAGTGCAGGAGTAACTCAATGGCTTAGACTGCATCTCTGGATAACATGGATAGGGGACGTTTTGAATTGGTACCGTTCTTCACAATAAAATACATTGTTTGTAGTATTAGCATTAGGCTTTCACCAGCAGGGATCTTTTACATTCTGTTCAGCTTGCTATAATAATTGGAAGAACTGGCCCAATGATTAACTCTGTCTGTCTCTCTTGTGCCACTGCTCAAATCCATTCAGTCAGAAGTGAAAGAGGCCTCTCATCTGTAGTAGTTTAGGAATCTGGGTGCTCTGGCCAGCATTTCTTGTCCTTCCCTAATTGTTCTTGAGAAGATAATGGTGAATCATCTTCCTAAACCCTTGCAACAATGAAAAGGAAGAAGCCTTTAACCACAGCTGGTCAATGCCATCCATGATGCCCATCTAAGCTAGTCCCACTCGCCTTTGCTTGACCCTTATCCGGATAAATCTTTCCTATCCTTGTACCTGTCCAAATTCTTTGAAATGTTGTCATTGTATCCACTTCAACCACTTCATCTGGCAGTTTGTTCCATGAATGAGGCCCAGGAGTCGTTACAGAGGGAGGAACGACGACTGAGCGGTAGGTTCAAAAACCCATCGCGGGGCTTGTTTCAGCAGAGGCCCAGGAGCCGTTACAGAGGGAGGATTACCCAACTCAGCAATAATCCATTCACAGATCACACTTCAAATTAAGTGGGATTGAGGAAGCCGCTGATTGGTCGAACGGACTAGAGGAAGCAGCTGATTGGCTTGTATCCCGGGTAAGGCTTTGTATTGTATCCAGGATAAGGGGGGAGAATGAGGACCAGGGCAGTTTACTGTTCTGGATGTCAGATGTGGGAAGTCATGGAGTCTCGTAGCCCTCCAGACTTCCACATCTGCGCCAGGTGCGTCGAGATGGGGCTTCTAAGGGACCATGTTAGGAACCTGGAGCAGCAGCTTGATGACCTCTGTCTGTTCAGGGAGAGTGAGGAGGTCATAGAGAGGAGTTATATGGAGGTGGTCACTCCAAGGCCACGGGAGGCAGACAAGTGGGTCACTGTTAGGTAGGGCAAGGGGCAGAGGCAGGGACTAGTGAGTACCCCGGTGGCTGTACACCTTGAAAACTTTTAAATCTCTCCCTGCACGGGAGACCCGACCTTTTCTTGTCGGGTCTCCGTTGTCGTTGGGGCTGCAACGAGGAGCGGCCTCCAACAGGAGAAGACCGGGGACTCTGGTGCCGACGACTCACCGTCACCGTCGCGGAGCTGGCCGAGTCCAGACCGGGTGGAGCGGTGGTGGAGCGCTGCTGCTGCTGCGGCCCGACCTCCGGAGATTCGGAGGCTGCAACTGCGGGTTTGGCGGACGGAGGCACCGGGAGCCCGCGGGTCCCTGGAAGGAGACCACTTTTCAGGGCTCCTGCAACAGCGACTTCTCCCGCCCGAGTTGCAGGGTTGAAGAGCTCCTGGAGCGAGGCCTTACAGCACCGCTCCGCGCGGCTTGGAATGGCCGCGGGACTCTGCGAGCGCACGCCGGGGGCTCTAACACCAAGACCCGGTGTGCGACCTCGCACCACCCGGCGTGGCTTTAATGGCCGCGGGACAATCGCCATCGCCAGCCGGGGGCTTTGACTTTGACTCTGACATGGGGGGGGGGGGGGGGGGGGGGGGAGTGCAGTGGAGAGATAAGTTTTTTTGGCCTTCCATCACAGCAATGTGATGGATGTTTATGTAAATTATGTTGTGTCTTGAGTCTATTTGTTTGTAATGTATGGCTGCAGAAGCGGACTCAAATTGGGAAAGCTAGTAGTCAGTGTGTGAGGCAGAAGGCAGAGAAGGGTAGCACTCTGACCCAAAATGTAGGGGAGAAAGAAGAAAAAGACAATAAACAGAGAATAAGAGGGGGTGGGTTTCTTAAATGTGTATATTTTAATGCTAGGAGCATTGTAAGAAAGGTGGATCAGCTTAGAGCCTGGATTGACACCTGGAAGTATGATGTTGTGGCGATCAGTGAAACATGGTGGCAGGAGGGCTATGATTGGAAACTAAATATTCCAGGATTTCGTTGCTTCAGGTGTGATAGAATTGGAGGGGCAAGAGGTGGAGGAGTTGCATTGCTTGTCAGGGAAGATA
This sequence comes from Leucoraja erinaceus, assembly GCF_028641065.1. Lineage (NCBI taxonomy): Eukaryota > Metazoa > Chordata > Chondrichthyes > Rajiformes > Rajidae > Leucoraja > Leucoraja erinaceus. Next base: position 3,511,601 of record NC_073407.1, on the reverse strand, counting down.
TTACACCAGTGCTTTGGCAGGATAGATTAGAGGGCTCGTCTAGTGAGGCTATTTGGATGGAACTGAGAAATGGGAAAGGTGTAGCAACACTTATAAGGGTGTATTATAGACCACCTAATGGGGAGCAAGAATTGGAAGAGCAAATATGTAAGGAGATCGCAGATATTAGTAGTAAGCACAAGGTAGTGATTGTGGGAGATTTCAATTTTCCACACAGAGACTGGGAAACACATTCTGTAAATGGGCTGGATGGTTTGGAGGTTGTAAAATGTGTGCAGGATAGTTTTTTGCAGCAATACCTACTAGAGAAGGGGCAGTGCTGGACATCCTGTTAGGAAATGAGACAGGTCAGGTGGCAGAGGTATGTGTTGGTGAACAGTTCGGGTCCAGTGATCACAATACCATTAGTTTCTATATAATTATGGAGAGGGTCAGAACTGGACCTAGGGTTGAGATTTTTGATTGGAGAAAGGCTAACTTTGAGGAGATGCGAAAGGATTTAAAAGGAGTGATTGGGACATTTCGTTTTATGGGAAGGATGTGGAAGAGAAATGGAGGACATTTAAAGGTGACATTTTAAGAGTACAGAATCCTTTATGTCCCTGTTCGGTTGAAAGGAAATAGTAAAAATCGGAAAGAGCCATGGTTTTCAAGGGAAATTGGACACGGTTCGGAAAAAGAGAGAGATCTACAATAATTATAGGCAGCATGGAGTAAATGAGGAGCTTGAGGAGTATAAAGAATGTAAAAAGAATCTTAAGGAAGAAATTAGAAAAGCTAAAAGAAGATATGAGGTTGCTTTGGCAAGTAAGGTGAAAGTAAATCCAAAGGGCTTCTACAGCTATATTAATAGCAAAAGGATAACGAGGGATAAAATTGGTCCATTAGAGAGTCAGAGTGGACAGCTATCTGCAGAGCCAAAAGAGATGGGGAAGATATTGAACAATTTCTTGTCTTTGGTATTCACCAAGGAAAAGGATATTGAATTATGTGAGGTAATAAGTAGAGTAGCTATGGAAACTATGAGATTCGAAGAAGAGGAAGTACTGACACTTTTGAAAAATATAAAAGTGGATAAGTCTCCAGGTCCTGACAGGATATTCCCTAGGACATTGGGGGAAGTTAGTGTAGAAATAGCATGGGCTATGACAGAAATATTTCAAATGTCAATAGAAACGGGAATAGTGTCGGAGGATTGGCGTACTGCACATGTTGTTCCATTGTTTAAAAAGGGTTCTAAGAATAAACCTAGCAATTATAGACCTGTTGGTTTGACGTCAGTGGTGGGCAAATTAATGGAAGGATACTTAGAGATAATATATATAAGCATCTGGATAAATAGGGTCTGATTAGGAACAGTCATCATGGATTTGTGCCTGGAAGGTCATGTTTGACTAATCTTCTTGATTTTTTAAAGAGGTTACTCGGGAAATTGATGAGGGTAAAGCAGTGGATGTTGTCTATATGGACCAGTAAGGCCTTTGACAAGGTTCCTCATGGAAGGTTGGTTAAGAAGGTTCAATTGTTGGGTATTAATGGTGGAGTAGCAAGATGGATTCAACAGTGGCTGAATGGGAGATGCCAGAGAGTAATGGTGGATGGCTGTTTGTCAGGTTGGAGGCCGGTGACTAGTGGTGTGCCACAGGGATCTGTGTTGGGTCCACTGTTGTTTGTCATGTACATCAATGATCTGGATGATGGTGTGGCAAATTGGATTAGTAAGTATGCAGATGATACTAAGATAAGTGGTGTTGTGGATAATGAAGTAGAATTTCAAAGTCTACAGAGAGATTTAGGCCATTTGGAAGAGTGGGCTGAAAGATGGCAGATGGAGTTTAATGCTGATAAGTGTGAGGTGCTACATCTTGGCAGGACAAATCAAAATAGGACGTCCATGGTAAATGGTAGTGAATTGAGGAATGCAGTTGAACAGAGGGATCTATGAATAACTGTGCATAGTTCCCTGAAGGTGGAATCTCATGTAGATAGGGTGGTAAAGAAAGCTTTTGGTGTGCTGGCCTTTATAAATCTGAGCATTGAGTATAGAAGTTGGGATGTAATGTAAAAATTGTACAAGGCATTGGTGAGGCCAATTCTGGAGTATGGTGTACAATTTTGGTTGCCTAATTATAGGAAGGATGTCAACAAAATAGAGAGTACAGAGGAGATTTACTAGAATGTTGCCTGGATTTCAGCAACTAAGTTACAGAGAAAGGTTTAACAAGTTAGGTCTTTATTCTTTGGAGCGCAGAAGGTTAAGGGGGGACTTGATAGAGGTCTTTAAAATGATGAGAGGGATAGACAGAGTTGACGTGGATAAGCTTTTCCCATTGAGAGTAGGGAAGATTCAAACTAGAGGACATGACTTGAGAATTAATGGACAGAGGTTTAGAGGTAACATGGGGAACTTCTTTACTCAGAGAGTGGTAGCTGTGTGGAATGAGCTTCCAGTGGAAGTGGTGGAGGCAGGTTCGATTTTTATCATTTAAAAATAAATTGGATAGGTATATGGACGGGAAAGGAATGGAGGGTTATGGTCTGAGTGCAGGAAGATGGGACTAGTGGAGAATAAGGGTTCGGCACGGACTAGAAGGGCCGAGATGGCCTGTTTCCGTGCTGTAATTGTTATATGGTTATATGGAATTGTCCTTTGCTTTAAGAAGTTGTCCCTTATTGAAAATTTCTCTTAAATCTATGATCTCTAGTTCTTTAAAAAGGCTGCTTTTTTTTACCCTATCTGTGCACTTCATTTTATACACCTCCACTAAATAACCCATCAGTCTCCTATTCTCCATGGAACGAAGGTCCAGCCTGCCCAAATTTTCCCTATAACTCTTGTACTTCCGGTGGCGCTGGTGCCAGCAGCCTCCACCTACAGCCCGGTATCTTTTTGTTTTTTTGTTTATTTTGTTATGTTAAAAGTGTATTTTTTTGTGTTTTTTTTGTGTTTTTATGTGGGGGAAGAGGGCACGGTGCGGGGGATACCGTACTTCAGCCGCTTCCTGGTGAGGACGCGACTATTATTCGAGTCGCGTCCTCCCCCCCCCCCCCCCCCCCCCCCCGCACAGCGGCCTACCTACCTGGATTGCCGCGGCCTTTCCTGCCGGGATCGACCGGAGCTCCAGCAGCGGCGGGACAGCGCTGGAACATCGCGGGGCTGGCGATGCCTTACCGGGGGTCGCCGTCTGGAGCCCGGAGTGCTGGACCTGCTGCACCAACATCAAGGAGCTGCGGTTTGCAGAGCTCCCAACGCGGGCGGCGCTGATGGACAGCGCGGGGTCCTGTGACTCTGCCCAGCTCGACCTGCGGACTCGGGAGCTGCAGACTCCGGCAGCGGGAGGCGGCTGATCAGAAGGTCCGGGCCGCTGAGGAGGAGGATGCTCACCGTCGGGGGTCGGCGTCAGCGTTCCACCAGCCCGGCGTGAGGGCCTGAACATCGGGCCACCCGGGGCGGCGACTGCGGGTGCTCGGAAGGCCCCGACTACGGATGGACACGGAGGGGAGGCTGGCTGGACTATGGTGCCTTCCTCACCTGGGTGCCATTTATGTTATGTTGTGTTGTGGACTTTTTGTGTTTGTGCTTTTGTTAAATTTTTAATTCAATTTCAATTTTATTTTTTTAATATGTTTTATTATTTATTATTATTTATTTTTATTATTTTTCTTGTGATTTTTTTTAACGATACTGCTGTACGGGAAATTCATTTCGTTGTCTCAAAGTGAGGCAACGACAATAAAATTTGAATACAAGAATACAATACAATAACTCTGTCCCTGGCAACTACCTCATAAATCTTTTCTGCACTCCTTCCATCTTGAAGGCATCCTCAAGGTTGGATGGTTACAGATGAACTCTTGATAGAGATGGTCCTGACTGGGTACAATTGTGTGGTGTGAATGTTACTTGTTACTTGGCAACATGGGGGACTACTTGACCTTATCTTCACGAAACTACCTGTGGCACATGCAGCTAGAAATGACCACCGCACTGTCCCCATGCAGAGAACGTTATATCCATGCAAGGACACCCTTCATCATGTTAATGGTTCAGTTACTTTATTGTCAGTACCGTGAAATTATTTTTGCATATAGTTCAGTACCAATCCGACTATACATTAGTCACAATCAAACTAAGTGTAAGAGTGCAAGACAGTAGACCGCACCAAGTCAGCACACAAGAGTTGCCACGTTTCAGGCGCCATCTTGTACCGTTCAAGTCCAAAGTTTTTTTAAATATTAGACTCTTAATTTGGCTTTAAATGCCTGGTGTCCTGGCACGGGCACTGGTGAACCAAATGGGATGGTATCAGATCAGAACTGACAGCTCAAAACCTGACATTCTTGAGGCACTGAGGACCATCAGCAACAGCAGAAATGCACATCGCTAGTCTGTAACCCTGTGTCTCTGCATATTCCTCACTCCATCCCCCCCAACCAAGTCTGGCAACCACTCAGGTTCATTGAGTGGTCAATCATTGAATGCATATGGGTTGCAGGGAGTAGAAATCAGGCATATCTAAAAAAGATACATGACCTTCTTTCTTAAGCAACCCATTTTCTACCATTAGGAACTCTATGTGTTTGAGAGAGTACAAATGCCATTTTGGAAACAGCAGACTTTATCACAGATGGGTAAGTGACGCTGGTGAGTGAGTGGAAACTTTTTGTTATTGGAAGATACAACATGAAACAAGCTCCACGGCACACCGAACCAACGCCAACCATCGATTACCCGTTCTATGTTATCCCACTTTCTCATCCACTCCTTACACACTAGGGGCAATTTACAAAGGACAACTAACCTACAAACCCGCACATCTTTTGGATGTGGGAGGAAACCAGAGCCCCCTGAGAAAACCCACATGGTCGCAGGGAGAATGTGCAAACTCCGCACAGACACGGCGAGATCAGGTTCGAACTCGCTGCTACCACCCGTGCATGGCCTGTGAATGCTCCCAATCGATGATTTGAGTTCCCAAAGCCATCCCAAATGTTCTTCAAAATTGAATGGTCACTGGCCAGAGAGGCCCTGGAGTCAGTGGAAGGTTGCATTTACATGGATACATACACAATAGGTGCAGGAGTAGGCCATTCGAGCCAACATCACCTTTCAATGTGACCATGGCTGATCATCCACAATCAGTACCCTATTCCTGCCTTCTCCCCATATCCCTTGATTCCACGAGTCCTAAGAGCTCTTCCTAACTCTTTTGAATGCATCGAGTGAATCGGCCTCCACTGCCTTCTGTCGCAGAGAATTCCACAAATTCGCAATTCTCTGTGTGAAAACATTTTTCCTCATCTCTAAATGGCCTACCCCTTATTCTTAAACTGTGCCGCCTGTTTCTGGACTCTCCCAACATCGGGAACATGTTTCCAGCATCTAGCGTGCCTAACCCCTTAATAATTTTATATGTTTCTATAAGATCCCCTCTCAACTAAATTCCAGTGAATACAAGCCCAGTCGCTCCATTCTTTCATCATACAGTATGACAGTCCCGCCATCCCGGGAATTAACCACGTAAACCTACGGCTGCACTCCCTCAATAGCAAGAATGTCTTTCCTCAAATTAGGAGACCAAAACTGCACACAATACTCTAGGTATGGTCTCACCAGGGCCCTGTACAACTGCAGAAGGACCTCTTTGCTCCTATACTCAACTCCCCTCGTTATCAGATTTCTTCATTGCCTGCTATACTTGCATGCTTATTTTCAATGACTGATCTACAAGCACACCCAGGTCTCGTTGCACTTCCCTTTTTCCTAACCTGATACCATACGGATAATAATCTGCCATCCCGTTCTTGCCACCAAAGTGGATAACCTCACATTTATCACCGAGACGATGTAGCGGCAGATGTTTCAAATCTTTCAGGAAATTAACTCCCTAGCCACTAATTGGGTGAGACGGGATAAGGGGAATAGCTTCGGTACGCATGCAAGCTGCCTCAGAGACCTTCAGAGCTTCTCCTTTCATAAAGCTTCAGCACACAGTCTTTTAATGAATATTTTCTTTATTGTAGATATAAAACAGTAAGATACATCCAAGGTTTTTCCGACTTGTTCCGGCAATCTTCTTCGAACTCCAGCTCATTACTTCAGATACTAGAAAACTCCTCGTGTCTCCATGCTTCACATGATCTTGACATGTGGCTCGACATGCTCGACATGTGGCTTGACATGGTCGAAGGACTAACCTTCTCCCTCTTCACTCCAAAACAAATCTAACCAACTAAACTACCACACAAGCAGTTAACCAACAGCCCTGTGTGGATTGAGACAGGGCTAGAGGCGAGACAGGCAGCTGAGCTGCATTTAGCGCTGGATTGAGCTGAAATTACCGTTCACAGAAGCCTCCGAAGCCTCGCGCGTGTGTGTGAGTGTGCGCATGTGCGCGCGGCCGCCAAGCTATTCTGTCCGCGACCCCTCCATATTTTGGTTGCGATTTATGTGCCTGACAGGTGTTGTCCGAGGAGCGCTGGCCTTCCTTCCCCACCTCCTCTGCCCCTTCCTCTCTCTCCCTCATACGCCCCCCTCGACTCCCCTTATCCTGAGACCCCTCCTCTCCATCCCGCACTGATCCCCATTCCTGCCTCTATTCAGTCCTCACTGACATCCCCTGTGCTCCCCACTCCCCCCATCTATTCATCCTGCACTGATCTCTCTAGCCACCTCGCATTGATTCTCCTGCCACTCCCCATCAATCCTACACTGGTCCCCCAATTCATCCTGTACTGACCCCCTTCCCATCCATCCTGCACTGCACCTTCATCCTGCACTGCACCCCCCATTCATCCTGCACAGATCCCTCCCATTCAACCCCACTGACATCCCCCACGCTCTCCCCTCATAAATTTACTTACTCCAACCAACACTCACTAATTCCCCTGCCTCAATCCATCCAATCCACACCGATTCATACACCCCACCCCTTTCCCCCGACCCTATTGTGCTGGAAATGTCTTCAGAGCTAACATTGACTATGTTTGATAACGGAATGCAATCAAATACAGGTGCACAACCTTTTATCCGAAAGCCTTGGGACCAGGCACTTGTCGGATTTCGGATATTTTCGGATTTCCAAATGGAAGATTTTTAGCGTAGATTAGGTAGGTAGCGCGGGCGGCTTGAAAAGTCTGGAGCGGCTGCCTCCTCCCCGGAGACCGGGGAATCATTGTAAATCATTGCTTAAAAGTTAGTCAGTTAGTTTGGAGGGATTTTATGTGGTGGTGGTAGTGGTGGGGGGTGGTAAAGGGGGAGGGTGGTAAAGGGGGAGGGGGGTAAAGGGGGAAACTTTAATTCTTAGTCCCCTACCTGGTCGGCGACTCCCAACATCGCGGAGCTGGGGGCTCCGTCCGGCCGCGGGCGGCGCCAGTTGGAGCTCCGAACCCGGCAACTCTACCCCTGGCTGCGAGGCGCTCCAAATCCAGCGCCGCCCGCGGCCGGACGCCCGTAGTCCCAGCTCCGCGAATGTTGGGAGTCGGGGCCACAGCGCTCCGGAGCTTAGCGCACGGCGACCCGGTAAGGCATTGCCCGCTCCCCGCTGGTATCCCAGCGCTGCGACGCCGCCGACTCCCAACATTCGCGGAGCTGGGGCTGTGGGCGTCCGGCCGCGGGCGGCAGTGGATTTGGAGTGCCTCGCAGCCAGGGGTAGAGTTGCCGGGGTCGGAGCTACAACCGGCGCCGCCCGCGGCCAGATGCCCACAGCCCCAACTGGGAGTTGGCGGCCACAGCGCTGCGGAGCTTACTGCACGGCGACCCGGTAAGGCATTGACCGCTCCCCGCCTCTCCGACCAGGTAGGGGACTAAGAATTAAAGTTTACCCCTTCACCCCCCCTTCATATAAAAGCCCTCCAAACTAACTGACTAACATTTAAGCAATGATTTACAGATGTTTAAGTGTCTCCCCGGTCTCCGGGGAGGAGGCAGCCGCTACAGTAGTACAGACCTGGGTTGACCGTGGGTCATTTCGGGTCAAGTTTGGCGCCAAACGCGAGCTTTGGTGTGCAGACGACATCCTGCAAAAATGGCCGGTTTTCGGAGTTTTTTCGGTTTCCGGAACACCGGATAAAAGGTTGTGCACCTGTATGTTTTAATTCCCAATGTTATTATTTGTTTTAATCCATAAAGTTGGATTAATTAAATTTTGAACACGTGAAACATTAAAACCGCAGTGTTCGATTGTCACTGACATGTTATTACAGAATTCATTTTAATGGCAAATCAATGCTGTTAATATGGAGTATCAGTACTGTAGTTATTTAATGAGCAACATTCACAACTATACGTTGGATTTATTCAGGTATTACTTCTACAGTCAGTCATATACATCACAAATTTCGTCGGGATATTTCAGTTGAAATTTTAATGTTAATTCTGAAGTGGGAATGATGGAAAAAGCGTTTATCAACAAATTTTTTTTAAATGGTGCTTACAAACTGGGTATCTTCATTGCCACATACATCTAATCTGAATATCTGGTAATGTGGCGTCTTGACACCTTTAAATATATTACCAAACATTTGCTGCATTTATGTCCTTTGCCATCTCTTGTCAGTTAGTGTAATGTCAGATGGGTATAGTCAGTTTTGTCAGTTATTATCATAAAATGCCTTTAGAAAATTCCTTGCAACCCATATATTTTGTTGTGGATAAATTATGTGGGGAGCGAGCGTGTTTCTGTACAAATAGCAATAACGACCCATGCTATGGCCATGTCATGATAATTTTCGGTCCTTCACAGAAAACATGCTTGCATCAATCTGTAGTGTACATGGTTAAGCATATATGTTATCAAGGTCCAGGATTTATAGACACAGGTTGATCATACGCTGAATAATCCAACCACATTTTTGTTTGGAAGTGGAAACAAATAATAAAAATTGCATTAGTTGCAATGTGTAAAAAGTGTTGAGATACCGTATTATAATTTTGCTGCATGTCATTGTGGTATATATCATGTCTTGATTGGTGAATATGTTAGTTTGTGACTTTATTTGAAGCAGAAATAACATGTGAATGCATAATTCCGACTGGTAACTACGCACTTCGTTTGAGCACGCGTCATGCAAGCCATCTTAAATGACCACCTAAACTGTAATTTGGCAACCTAAAAAGCTGCCAAGGTTGCCCGGATGGCAACAGGGAAAAAAAGTTAAGCGAGAGCCCTGTCAAGGGTAGTCGAGGGTAATCGAAGGTAGTCGAAGTAGTCATAGATAGTCTTCAACATAATCAAAGGAAGGTCGAAGGAGATCGAAGGAGGTCGTCTTCACTCTCCACTATTCGGTGTCCAATTTTCCCAAAGCTAGTCGAAGCTAGTCTTCAACATAGTTGAAGGAGGTTGAAGAAGGTCATCTACATAGTCGAAGGAGGTCTTCAACATGACACTTTTTCAAACTTTCCTAAACTCTTCAAAACTCGCCAATTAGGTTGTCACAGTGGGACAGCCCCTTAACTGGTCTATAATTCCCTGCTTTCCCTCTCCCTCCTTTCTTGAAAAGTGGGATAACATTAGCTACCCTCCATTCCACAGGAACTGATCCAGAATCTATCGAACATTGGAAAATGATCACCAATGCGAGCACGATTAGAGCCCCCTATTTGAGTACCCTGGGATGCAGACCATCAGGCCCTGGCGATTTATCAGCCTTCAGTCCCATCAATCTACCCAACACCATTTCCTGACTAATGTGAATTTCCTTCAGTTCCTCCATCACCCCAGGTCCTCTGTCCCCTAGTACTTCTGGGAGATTGTGTCTTCCTTAGTGAAGACAGAACCAAAGTACCTGTTTAAATCGTCTGCTATTTCTTTGTTCCCCATAATAAATTCACCTGTTTCTGTCTTAAAGGGACCTACATTTGTCTTAACTATTTTTTCCTCATCACATACCTAAATAGGCTTTTACTATCCTTTATATTCTTGGCTAGCTTACCTTCATACTTTATCTTTTCTCCCCGTGTTGCCTTTTTAGTTACTTCTGTTGCTCTTTAAGTTTCCCAATCCTCTGGCTTCCCGCTCATCTTTGCTATGTTTTAGGTCTTCTCTTTTATTTTTATACATCCTTGACTTCCCTTGTCATCCAGTCGCCTCTTACTCCCCTTAGAATCTTTCTTCCTCTTTGGAGTGAAATGTTCCTGCATCATCTGGATTATTCCCAGAAATACTTGCCATTGCTGTTCCCCTGTCATCCTTGCTAGGGTCCCTCTCCAGTCAACTTTGGCCAGCTCCTCCTTCATGCCTCCATAGTCCCCTTTGTTCAACTGAAATACTGACACTTCTGATTTTACCTTCTCCTCTCAAATTGTAGATTAAAACATTATATTATGGTCACTACTTCGTAATGGTTCCTTTACCTTGAGTTCCTTTATCAAATCCGGTTAATTACACTAAATCCAGAATTGCCGTTTCCCTGGTAGGCTCCAGTACAAGCTGCTTTAGGAATCCATCTCGGAGGCACTCTACAAACTCCATTTCTTGGGGTCCAGTACCAAGCTGATTTTCCCAATCTACCTGCATGTTGAAATCTCCCATAACCACCCCAGCATCACCTTTGTTACATGCTAATTTTAATTCCTGAAGCAACTTGCACCCTATCTCCAGACTACTGTTTGGGGCCCTCCATAATGTTTGGGACAAAGACCCATAATTTATTTATTTGCCTCTGTACTCCACAATTTGACATTTGTAATAGAAAAAAATCTCATGTGGTTAAAGTGCACATTGTCAGATTTTAATAAAGGCCGTTTGTTTACATTTTGGTTTTACCATGTAGAAATTACAGCAGTGTTTATACAGAGACCCCCAATTTCAGGGCACCATAATGTTGGGGACACAGCAATGTCATGTAAATGAAAGTAGTCATGTTTAGTATTTTGTTGCACTGCCTTTGCATGCAATTTATTGCTTGAAGTCTGCGATTCATGGACATCACCAGTTGCTGGGTGTCTTCTCTGGTGGTGCTCAGTCAGGCCTGTATTGCAGCCATCTTTAGCTTATGTTTGTTTTTGGGGGCTAATCCCCTTCAGTTTTCTCTTCAGCATATAAACGACATACTCAATTGGGTTCAGATCAGGTGATTGACTTGGCCAATCAAGAATTGATCATTTTTTAGCTTTGAAAAACTTCTTTGTTGCTTTAGAAGGTAGACAAAAGTGCTGGAGAAACTCAGCGGGTGCGGCAGCATCTATGGAGCGAAGGAAATAGGCAAGGTTTCGGGCCAAAACCAGTTCTTCAGCCTGATATAGGGTGGGAGAAGAAGAAAGGAAGAGGAGGAGCCAGGGGGCTTGGTCTCAACGATGTAGATCAGCTGATATCTAGAGCAGCGGATGCTTTAGAAGTATGTTAGGGATCATTGTCTTGCTGTAAAATGAACCACCAGCCAATGAGTATTGAGACACTTGTTTGAACTTGAGCAGATAGGATGTGTCTATACACTTCAGAATTCATTATGCTACTACCATCAGCAGTTGTATCATCAATGAAGATAAGTGAGCCAGTACCTTCAGCAGCCATACATGCCCAGGTCATAACACCCCCACCACTGTGTTTTATAGATGAGGTGGTATGCTTTGGATCTTGGGCAGTTCTTTCTCTCCTCCATACTTTGCTCTTGCCATCACTTGGATATAAGTTAATCTTTGTCTCATCTGTCCACAAGACCTATTTCTGTTCATGAAGTCTTCTGCGGACAGTGGTCATTGACAAATCCACACCTGACTCCTGAAGAGTGTTTCTGATCTGTCAGGCAGGTGTTTGAACGTTTTTCTTTATAATAAAGAATAGAGAATTCTTCTGTCATCAGATGTGGAGGTCTTCCTTGGCCTGCCAGTACCTTTGCGATTAGTAAGCTCACCAGTGACCTCTCTTTCTTCTTAAAGATGTTCCAAACAGTTGATTTCGGTAAGCCTAAGGCTTGGCTGATGTTTTATTCTTGTTTCTCAGTATCACTATGGCTTCTTTGACTTTCATTGGCACAACTTTGGTCCTCATGTTGATAAACAGCAATAAAAGTTTCCAAAGATGATGGAAAGACTGGAGGAAAGACTAGGTGCTGAGAGCTCTCTTATACCTGCATTAAGGAGGCAATTAAACACACCTGAGCAATTACAAATGCCTGTGAAGCCATGTGTCCCAAACATTATGGTGCCCTGAAATGGGGGGACCACCATATGAGGTGATATGAGGTTCCCAGATGAGGTGATATGCTTTGGTTCTTGGGCATTTCCTTCTCTCCTCTTGCCATCACTCGGATATAAGTTAATCTTCGTCTCATATGTCCACAAGATCTTTTTCAAGAACTGTGGTTGCTCTTTTAAGTACTTCTTGGCAAACTGTAACCTGGCCATCCTATTTTTTGCAGCTAGCCGGTGGTTTGCATCTCTCAGTGCAACCTCTGTATTTCTGTTCATTAAGTCATCTGCGGACTTTATTATAGAGAGAATTTGTCTGTCATCCGCTGTATAGGTCTTCCTTGGCCTGCCAGTCCCTTTGCGATTTGTAAGCTCACCAGTGCTCTCTTTTTTCTTAATGATGTTCCAGTTGATTTTGGTAAGCTTAATGTTTGGCTGATGTCTCTAACAGTTTTATTCTTGTTTCTCAGTCTCATAATGGCTTCTTTGACTTTCATTGGCACAACTTTGGTCCTCATGTTGAGAAACAGCAATAAAAGTTTCCAAAGGTGATGGAAAGATTGGAGGAAAATCTCAGTGCTGAGAGCTCTTATACCTGCATTAAGGAGGTATTTAAACGCACCTGAGCAATTACAAACGCCCATGGAGCCATGTGTCCCAAACATTATGGTGCCCTGAAATGGGGGGACTATGTATGAACACAGCTGTAATTTCTACATGGTGAAACCAAAATGTATAAAAGTACTCTTTAATAACATTTGACAATGTGCACTTTAACTACATATGATTTTTTTCAAATCTCAAATTTATTACAAATCTCAAATTTTGGAGTACAGAGGTAAATAAATAAATGATAGGTCTTCGTCCAAAAAAAGATGGAGGTGCACTGTAAATACACACATGCAGAATTACTAAACCCTCCTTAAATGAAGAAACTTCGCAGAATTTGACGAAATAATTTTTTTGCAAATTCTTGGAAGTAGGCTACCTCATTTGAACCAAATCTTCATCCACCATTCTCAGATGCAAAATACAATATTCTAGGTGCTGTCCGATGTGCTGAGAATTACCAACATATTATTTCCAACAATTTTAATTTTATTGGCCTCCTTGATGGTTATTCTTTTGTGAAATCCCACTCTGTCATATTCTTTTCTTTAGGTCTCATGGTTCTTTGGATATGAGTAAAGCAGTCACTTCCGATACTTTGTCAACAAGTCAGCTTTCAGGGAAAAATGATTTCATATCAGGAAAACGACAACAAATTTGCCACACAAAAATAATCACCTGCAGTCTTTTAATTTCCTTCCATTGTGCATTTTAATTCTGAATGTCAAGGTGACGGTGAATGGAAATGTGTGGTAAAATTAAGAGACAGAGACAGCTGGTAAACCCATTGCAGTCTAACTCCATGCTGCCCCCTGCTTCTCACACTTATTTCGAGCAACTATCTAATTCCCTTTTCAAGAATTCACAATCTCCATTTCTCCAGCAGATTGTGACTGAGAATTATAATTTACATACATTTTTTGTTTAAATTTTTTTTTCTGTTCATTGTAAAAAATTCCCAATACATGGGGAGGTGGTGTTTTTCAAAGCAAAATGAGTTAAACTTAAGATTCTAACACATTGTAAATGCAAATGCACAACATTAAAGCTGACAACATTGAGAAATTTAGGGGTGAGACTTCTGTTCAGAACCAATGAGATCAGTGTTGGTAAACAAGGATAGGCATATAATATCAAATAGAAATGTGAGAATCCTGGTGTTGAGTGAGTCTCAGGGTTAATTTATTATACACCAGCAATGTAAGTATGAGTTCTGATTTCACACCATTGTTGCAGTTACAACATAAAGGCAACTTGAATTGAGCTTTGGCTCTGGGTGTCATAGCATGAATAAAGCAGAGAGTTATAAGGCACGGAAACAGGCCCTTCACCCAATTTGCCAATGCCAACCAAGGTGTCTTCCAGAGCTAGTCTAATTTATCTGAATTTGACACATATCCCTCCAAACCTTTGCTATCCATGTACTTGTTCAAAATGTTTCAGAAGTAAATATGCATGCTTCTACCCCTAACACCCCCCCCCCCCCCCCCCCCCCCCATCTCAGCTGTATCCACCTATCACTTGGCTTTGTCCACCCCACATCTTTTCTAAATTAATTTCCATATACTTCAACTACATCCTATTCCCCCTGGTCCAATCCATCCCTATCTATGTCCAAGACACCTCACACGCCCCCTTTGCCTCTTCAATGACTTCCGTTTTCCAGGCCCCCACTATCACATCTTTACTATGGATGTTCAGTCATTCTACACCACCACCCCCACCAGGAAGGTCTTAAAGCCCTCCATTTCTTCCTCAACCGCAGAACCAACCAATTTCAGTCTACTAACACGCTCCTCTATCTAGCAGAGGTGGTTCTTACCCTTAATAACTTCTCCTTCGATTCCTCCCACTTCCTCCAAATCCAAGGCGTAGCTATGGGCTCTCTCATTGGCCCCAGCTATGCCTGCCTCTGTCGGGTACTTCGAATAATTACTGTTCCAGGCGTACACTGGCCCTATCCCCGAACTCTACCTCCGCTACATTGACAACTGCATCGGTGCTACCTCCTGCACCAATGCAGAACTGACTGACTTCAGTAATTTAATTATTAATTTCCATCCTGCACTCAAATTCAATTGGACTATCTCCGACGTCTCCCTATCGTTTCTTTATCTCATCGTCTGCATCACAGGAGACAAACTATCAACTGACGTCTATTATAAACCCACTGACTACCATAGCTATCTAGACTACACTTCTATCACCCTGCAGCTCCTCCAACCTTATCTATTGTATCCGCTGTTTCAGGTGTGAACTGTATATCGACGAGACCAAACACAGGATTGGCGATCATTTTGTTGAACACCTCCACTCAGTCCGTCTAAACCTATCTGATCTCCAGTTTGCTCAACACTTTAACTTCCCATCCCATTCCAACATTGATTTTTCTGGCCTGGGCCTCCTTCATTGTCAGAGGCTCAGCGCAAATTGTAGGAACAGCACTTCATATTTCGCTTGGGCAGCTTACACCCCAGCGGTATGAACATTGACTTCTCTAACTTCAAGTAACCCTTGCTTTCCCTCGCTCTACATCTCCTCCCCCTTCCCAGTTCTCCGACCTGTCCTACTGTTACCAACTACATTTTATCTCTGTTTGCTTTGTTGTTACCTTTTCTCAACGAACAATGTTCCACATTTTCCCTGATCTCCATGCTCGTTGTCCTGTTTTCACACCTTACATTTCCTCATCTATGTACTTCCTTATCTTTGTACCGCCCATTGCCTTGACATCAGTCTGAAGAAGGGTCTCGACCCGAAACGTCACCCATTCCTTCTCTCCAGCGATGCCACTTGTCCTGCTGAGTTACTCCAGTATTTTGTGTCTATCTTTGATCTAAACCAGCATCTGCAGTTCCTTCCTCCACATCTTTTCTGTTTTTTGTGTCTGACAAGGGATTTCAACCTGAAACGTCACCTATTCCTTTTCTCCAGAGATGTTGCCTGACCAACGGAGTTACTCCAACACTTTGTGTCTACCTTCGGTGTAAACCGGCAATTGCTGCTCTTTCTTAACCAGCCATTATCGCTGCAGAATAAATAGTTCCAACCTATCCACTTTCTCTTTATAACTCAAGCCTTCTAGTCCTGACCTAAAATATCACCCATGTTCTTCAAAGATGCTGCCTGACCTGCTGTGTCACTCCAACACTTTATGTCATTT
Source organism: Leucoraja erinaceus (assembly GCF_028641065.1). Lineage (NCBI taxonomy): Eukaryota > Metazoa > Chordata > Chondrichthyes > Rajiformes > Rajidae > Leucoraja > Leucoraja erinaceus. The sequence continues at coordinate 3,495,699 of NC_073407.1, read as the reverse complement.
TTCTTATTAACGCATCTGCAGTTCCAAGTTCTGATGAAGGGTGTTCGATTGGATGTGTTACGTTTCCCTTTCCACTGGTCGTTCTCCAGTGTTATTTTACCACCATGCGCGGTTTCCTTTTTCTCATTGTTTGCACAAATTCCTGCAACTTTGATGTTGAAATTTATGGTGGAAAGGCATTTGAAGCTGGAAGAGGAGACGTGGGAGTGGGGAGACAGTCTGGTGAGTGATAGGTGGATACAGGTGAAGGGGGTGGGGGGAGGGTATATTGGCAGATAGATTCAAAATGCTGGAGTAACCCAGCGGGACAGGCAGAATCTCTGGAGAGCAGGAATGGAGGATGTTTCGGGTTGGGACCCTTCCTCAGACAGGTGGAACAAGGACCAGAGATGAAGAGACAATAGTGTGTGAGACAAGGAGTGAAGCGGTGTGAAAAGGGCAGTCATGGTGGCACAGTGGTAGAGTTGCTGCCTTACAGCTAAATGCAGCGCCAGGGACCCGGGTTCGATCCTGACTACGGGTGCTGTCTGTACGGAGTTTGTACATTCTCCCCGTGATCTGCGTGGGTTTTCTCCGAGATCTTCGGTTTCCTCCCACAGTCCAAAGACGTACAGGTTTGTAGGTTTGTAAAAATGTTAAATTGTCGACATGCAGTGTGCTGCCCTGCCGACTGCAAAATTCAGAATGTTCAGAAAAGTGAAGCCAGAAGAAAGGATGTAGGTGGAAGGGGATGGGTTGAGAGTGGGCGAAATGGATGCGCATTGGGGTGAGGGGTGAGCACAGGAAAGAGAGAGGGGGGGGGGGGGGATTTGTAGAGGAAAGGTGTTTAAACGGCGCCGATCTCCGGGGCGGGCAGGGCGGCCGCTGCTGCTGCGGGTGTGCATATGGCTTCTCGTCGGCCCGTTGCGCCGGCAACGGGCGTGTTAACAATGGGCGGGCGGGCGGGGGGTGGGGGAGGAGGAGGAGGACGGGCTGGCGCGGGCGGGCGGGCCGGCGGGCGCTTGCGATTTAAATGGACGGTCGCGAGCGAGAGCGCGCGCGCGGGGCTGAGCTGAGCTGAGGGGCTGAGAGCGCGAGCGGCATGAGCCAGCACGCGGGGCAGGTGGCGCCGCAGTCCAGGTCCTTCCTTGGACCCGGCCGCAACCCTCAGCCCGCGCCGCCGGCCAAAGGCAAGGCCACGGCGGCGATCGTGGTCGGCGCGGCTGACGATGTCTTCCCGCTGGCCGCCCGCCGGGCGCTCGCCTCTCTGAACAGGGAGGCGGCGCGGCAACGGCGGGCGCAGAGAGCGGAGCAGAGCCGGCGGCGCAAGGCCAAGCGCACCGTGACGGTGGACAGCTCCCGGTCCAAGACGTCGACTGAGGCGCTCAGGATCTGCGTCCAGCAGCTCAAGTGGAGGGAGGTGAGCTTGGGGGTGGGGAGTGGAAAGTAATAGGCGGATGTAAGTGAGGGGGAGGGCGTGTATTAATATATGCAGATGGTTGGACAAAGGCCAGAGCTAAAACACAGAAGGTGAAACACAAGGTTTGGAAAGTTGTGAAGCTAGAGGAAGGAATGTAGGTGGAAGGAGAGAGGAGAAATAGGTGAGTCCAGGGGGGAGAAAAGAGAGGGGAGTTTCCTAAAATCGAATTCTCCAATGTTCATACTGTTGAGTTGTAAGCTGACCAAGTGGAATATGAGGTGCTGTTCCGCCAGTTTGCATATGGCCTCACTCTGGCCCAGGCCAAGAAGGCCAATATAGGAATGGGAAGAGGAGTTAAAATGGTTAGCAACCAGGAGATTCGATAGGCTTTGGCGGACTGAGTGCAAGTGTTTGGCGAAAAAGTCGCATAGTCTCTGCTTGGTCTCGCCGATTTACAGGAGGCCACACCGGGAACACCAGGTGCAGTAGATGAGGTTAGAAGAGGTGTACGTGAACCTCTGTCTCACCAGAGAGGACTGCTGAGATCCCTGGAGAGAGGCGAGGGAGGAGGATTAGGGACAGGTGTTGCACCTCCTGTGGTTGCTGGGGAAAGTACCTGGGGCTTCCGTAGTTTGGGTGGGAAGGGAGAGCGAATCAAGGAGTTACAGAAGGAATGGTGTCTGCAGAAGGTGGGAAGGGGCGGGGATGGGAAGATGTGACTGGTGGACAAAGAGGAGACATGAGTGAAGGATTCATCTGTGACAGCAGGGGGAAACTTACTAAAGAAAGAGGACATCTTGGATGGTCTCATCTTGGGGGCAGATGTTGCAGGGACAGAGATATTGAGAGCATATCCCCTCACTGGTATTCACCTATTACATGCCAGGTTTTGTACTGCTCCCTCCCAACTTTCTTTCCACCATTCCCTACTACCACAGGGCTCTCACTTAACATTTTTTCGCTGTTGCCAGCCGGGCAACCTCGGCAGCTTTTTATGTTGCCGAATGCCAGTTTAGGTGGTCATTTAAGACGGTTTGCATGACGCGTGCGATAACGTCCTCGGACGAAGTGCATAGTTACCAGTCAGAATTATGCTCAATGAAGCATTCACATATTATTTCTGCTTCAAATAAAGTCACAAACAACATATTCACCAATCAAGACATGATATATACCACAATGACATGCAGCAAAATTATAATACAGTATCTCAACTCTTTTTATACATTGCAATGAATGCAATTTCAATTATTGCTTTCCACTTCCAAACAAAATGTGGTTGGATTATTCAGCATATGATCAACCTCAGTGTGACCATGAGCAGGCTTGGTGATCGCTACACACAACATCTCCACTCAGTTCGCAATAACCAACCTGATCTCCCGGTGGCTCAGCACTTAAACTCCCCCTCCCATTCCGAATTCAACTTTTCTGTCCTGGGCCTCCACCATGGCCAGAGTGAGGCCCACCGCAAATCGGAGGAACAGCACATCATATTTCGCTTGGGCAGTTTACATTGTAACAGCGGTATGAACATTGGTTTCTCCAATTTCAGGTAGTCCTTGCTTTCTCCCTCCTACCCCTCCCATTCCCAGCTCTCCCACAGCCTACTGTCTCTTGCTCTTCCTTTATTCCCCCCCCCCCAACATCAGTCTGAAGAAGGGTCTCAACCCTATTTCCTTCGCTCCATAGATGCTGCCTCACCCGCTGAGTTTCTCCAGCATTTTTATCTACCTCCAAAACGTAATATTTTCCTTTTGTCCAGAGATTCTGTCTGACCCGTTGAGTTACTCCAGCTTTTTGTGTCTATCTTCAGTTTAATCCAGCATCTGCAGTTCCTTCCTACACACACGATACTATGCGATAGAACTTTATTAATCCCAGGAGTGAAATTGTGTGTGTGTTTATATATACACACACACACACACACACACACATATATATATATATAGTTACACTAGACCAAGTGCAGACCCGTTGGATCTGCTCCCCAAACGCAGCCATTCTCTACCCGTAGCCCCCATGGGAGACGTGGTCCTCCAATTCAAGCGGCTCGGGAATCAGCAGTGCGGCTGTTTTTAAATGGCGTCTTTGAGGCGAGATGCAGGCGCCAGCAGCCGTTATGGTCGCTGGCCAGCAGGAGGCGACAAAATGAGTGTGGGGGGGTGGAGGGGGAGAAGCAGTTGATTAAAAATGTGTACATAAACACGACAAAATTTAATGAGGAGTGGATACTTGGAATGGAAAGTGAAATCTCTACCGAAATGGAAAAAACCAGGGCGTTTGTGGGTCGGGTGTTGTCGTGGCAACGAGTCAAAGGCTGGCAGCCACAAGTCAGGCAGAAACACACACAGCCAGCCGGCAGCCACAGACTTTTATATTATAAATAGAAGATATTCATATAGAAATATATACTGTTTTGTTTTCTCGTTTATAACATTGTTTACATAGTACTATGTTTACATATTCTGTTGTGCTGCTGCAAGTAAGGGTTTCATTGTTCAACTGGGACATGAGAGAATAAAACACTCTTGACTTACGTCGCTAATGTGTGGGTTAGAACTAGTGTACGGGTGATCGGTGGTCGGCGTGAACTCGGTGGGCCTTTTTTACTTAAGTCCAAGTCAAGAATCAAGAGTTTTATTGTCATGTGTCCCAGATAGGACAATGAAATTCTTGCTTGCTACAGCACAACAGAATATGTAAACATAAATACAGAACAGGAGTTAAAAGTTCAGTGTGTCTATATACCATAGACCATATATATATATCTTCTATACCTATATATTAAAACTCTGTGGCTGTGTGTGTGTGTGTGTTTCTGCCTGGCTGTGTTTGTGGGTGCCAGCCTTTGATTCTTCGCTATGCCAACAGCACACGAAGAAACAACGAGACTTTTCCATTTCGGTAGAGATTTCACTTTTACACCCACACATCCACTCCTGATTAAATTTTGTCGTGTTTATGTACACATTTTAAATAAAATCCTTCTTATCCCCCCCCCCCCAAAATTTCAAAATGTTAAAGAAAAACAGCTCTCACCGTTAGAACGTTGGTGAACGTTCCATCGTGTGATGTCACAATGACCAATGCTCACAGATGTCCAATCGGAATGCATCTATTTACATATGCCTTTTCACCAGCCCCAGCCCCCACCCCCCCACCCTGCAGCCTGTATCGAAGCGCATCATCACGTGTGTGGGAATAGAGAAAGAGGATTGGGGGTGATAGGGAATGGGGAACAGATGGACTGCCCCTACCCCTCCCCCTCCCACTCTCACTCCCCACTATTTCCCTCTCTCTCCCCCACCCCTCTCCCCCTCCCTCCACACTCTTCCCACTCCCTCCCCTACCCCATCTCCCTCCTCCACACCTCTCTCTCCCCATCCCTCTCTCTCCTCCCCCTCCCCCACCCCTCTCCTCTCCCCGCTCCTCCTCCATCACCCCCACCCCCCCTCTCCCCAACCCCCTTCTCCCACCCCCACCTCTCTCCCCCTCCCTCCACACTCTTCCCCCTCTCCCTCCTCCTTCCTTACTCGCCCTCCGCATTCTCCCTCCACTTATCTCCCCCATCCTCTCTCCTCCCCTCCCCACCCCTCTCTCCTCCCCCCTCTCCAACTCCCTCTCCTCCCCTCCTCCCCTCCTCCCCTCTCCTCCCCTCCTCCCCCCTCCCCCCTCCTTCCTCTCCTCCCCCTCTCCCTCTCCCCCCCCCTCTCCCTCTCCTCCCCTTCCTCCTCCCAACCCCATCCCTCTTCACCCCCACCCTCTCCCCCTCCCCCTCCCCTCTCTCCTCCCCTCCCCACCCCCTCTCTCCTCCCCATCTCAATCTCCCTCCTCACCCCCCTCCCCCCTCCTCTCATATCTCTCTATCCCCCACCCCCTTCCCTCTCTACCCCCCCCCCTTCCCTATCTCCCCCGCCACCTACCCCTCTGTCCCTCTTCCACCACTCCCCCTACCCCTCCCTCCCCCCTCTTCCACTTCTCTCCCCCCTTACCCCACCGCTCTCTCTCCCCCCCCCTCCTCCCCTCCCTTCCCCCTCCCCCCCCCTCTCTCTCCCCCCACCCCTTCCCCTACCCCTGTCCCTCTTCCACCACTCCTCCCCCTACCCCTCTCCCCCTACCCCTCTCCCCCCTCCCCACTCTTCCACTTCTCTCCCCCCTCTCCCCCCCCTCCCACTCTCCCAACCCACTCTTTCCCCCCTCTCTCCCCCACCCCTTCCCCTCTCTCCCCCACCCCTCTCCCCCTCCGTCCACACTCTTCCCCCTCCCTCCCCTACCCCCATCTCCCTCCTCCCCTCCCTCCCAATCACTCCCCCTCTCTCCCCACACACCTTTCTCCCCCTCCCCATCCCTCTCTCTGCCCCTCCCCCACCCCTGCCCCTCGCCATCTCCTCCCTCTCCTCACTCCTCTCCCTCTCCTCCCCCTCCTCCTCCCACCCCATCACTCTCACCCCAAACCCCTTCTCCCTCCCCACTCTTCCCCCCCTCTCTCCTACCCCCATCTCCCCTCCCCCCCCCCCCTCCCTCCTCCCTCCCCCACACCTCTCTCCCCCCCATCACCTCTCTCCTCCCCTCCCCACTCCCTCCTCTCCCCTCTACAACTCCCCCTCTGCTCGCCCCCCCCTCTCCCTCTTCTCCCTCTCCTCCCCCTCCTCCTCCCAACCCCATCCCTCTTCCCCCCCCCCCCTCTCCCCCTCCACCACACCTCTCCCCCTCCCCTCTCCCCCTCCCCCCTCCCCCTCCCCTCCCCCCTCCCCTCCTCCTCCTCCTCCCCTCCCCCCCACCCCTCTCTCCTCCCCCTCCCTCCCCACTCTTCCACTTCTCTCCCCCCCTTACCCCACCCCTCTCCCTCCCCACCCGTCTCTCTCCCCCTCCCCTCTCTCCCCCCACCCCTTCCCCAACCCCTCTGTCCCTCTTCCACCACTCCCCCTGTCCCTCTTCCACCCTACCACTCTCCCCCTCCCTCCACACTCTTTCCCCTCCCCTCCATCCTCCCCTCCCTCTCTCCCCCCCCCCACCCTCTTTCCCCCCTCCCCCCCCCCCCCCTCTTTCCCCCTCACCCTCTTCCCCCCTCCCACCCCCTCTCACCCCTCTCTCCTCCTCCTTCCCCCCTCTCTCCCCTCTCCCTCTCTCATCACCCCTCTTCCTCCTCCCCTCCCGCCCCAACCCCCACCCCTCTCTCCCCCCCCCACCTCTCCCCGCTACCCATCTCTGCCTCTTCCATCACTCCCCCTACCACTCTGCCCCTCTTCCGCACATTTTTTTCCATTTCGGTAGAGATTTTCTCTTTTCATTCCAAATATCCATTCCTGATTAAATTTTGTCGTGTTTATGTACACATTTTTAATAAAATCGTTCTCCCCCACCGTCCCCCCAATTTCAAAATGTTAAAATAAACAGCTCTCACCTATAGAATGTTGGTGAACGTCCCATCGTGTGATGTCACAATGCCCAATACTCACAGATGTCCAATTGGAAAGGATCCATTTACATATGCCTTTGCACCAGCCCCAGCTCCAGCCCCAGCCCCCCACCCCCCACCCCCGCAGCCTGTGTCAAAGCGCGTCATCACATGTGTGGGAATAGAGAAAGAGGATTGAGGGTGATAGGGAATGGGGAACAGATGGACTGCCTCTACCCCTCCCCTTTCCACTCTCCCTCCCCACTATTTCCCATCTCTCCCCCCACCCCTTTCCCCCTCCCTCCACACTCTTTCCCCTCTCTCCCATACCCCATCTCCCTCCTCCTCTCCCTCCCCCACTCTCTCTCTCCCTCCTCCCCCTCCCTCCTCCCTCCCCATCCCTCTATCCTCCCCCTCTCCATCTCCCTCTCCTCACCCCTCTCCCTCTCCGCCCCTCCTCATCCCACCCCCATCCCTCTCTCCCCCACTCCCCTTACTTCCCCCACCCCCAACCTTTAGGTTGCCCGGCGGGACTTTAGGTTGCCATTGGCACCCGGGTAACCGTTAATTTCGAGCCCTGCTACCACCAGAATCGGCATGAAGAAGGATTCTGATCCAAAGCGTCACCTATTAAAAAATACTTTGAGCTTTAAACTCGACATTGAATTATTAGCAGAAAAGGTAGGTAGGTGAAAGTAGGTTGTGTTAAGGTTTAAATAGAGTCAGGATTTTGCCATAAATCCCATGTGCTTTTCCATGCCTTTTTTGATGATTTCACCAAGATAATGCCTTTCACATGAGTGCCTAAATCAGGCTTTTTTTGCTGTTTTCCTAAAAGGTTGTGTCATTTTCTTTAGCTGTACCTTGATTATAATGACGTTTTCTATGTTAACACGTTAACATTAATGTTATTAATGTGTTAACATAGTATAAATTACAAGAACATTTCCACCACCGATATGAAACCGGGGGCGCCACCGTCGGTTGTTCATTCATTCGTGCTGGTTCAGTCTTCTCAAAAATCTATTTATTGCTTCCAATTTTGCAAACTTCCCACAAGCTACCACTTCCCTTGAGAAACATGGCGTAGCATTAGTGAATAACTTATAAGTTTTCAGCAAAGTAACTGATGATATTCGTAAAGTTCCTGGCGATGTAGGTAAAGACATACAAGGAAAATGTGAGAGTGTGATTTTAGCTAACAAAGATCGTGAAGAAATACAAAACATAGCTAAAGTTCTCAAAGGTAGTTGTAATGCACAAGATATCGACATGAATATAGAGTCTGCAGCTTGTTTCGGGTATGCACCAGTGACCTCAGCTGAGCTAGAAATACATTTTTCACAACTGAAGCATATTCTGTCTGACAGACGGCATAGTTTAACACCAGATAATTTGAAAAAATTGCTAGTAATTATGTGCAATCAGGCAACTTTGATCATTTAATGTAGTGTACCTTTATATTTTCATTTTTAACCGTTTTGGCGGTGGAAATACATGCCTTTTTATGCTTTTTTTGTCAATAAATGCCTTTTTCGTGCCTTTTTTGTGATTTTAGTATGCCTTTTTGCCTCAAGGTATGTCTATTTTGAAGAAGTCCTCTCTCCAATGAGAGTACAGCAACATCCTCTCTCACTGCTCCCCCTCTGCTACTCAAGGTCTGTCTACTTTGAAGAAGTTCTCCTCCTCTCTCTGATGAGAATTCAGCAACATCCTCTCTCACGGCTCTCCCTCCTGTGCTCCTCAACATAAATAGGGGTGTTATGCTTAAGTTTCATAGGGAATAGGTGACATCACATCTGAAGAAACTACAGTATTGGTTTCATAAGATTGCACTCTTTTGTCAATGTATTTTGTACATGTTGATTATCAGAGGTTTCTTCATGTGTTTCAGTTTTCATCGGGACGTCACCTCTTTTGTGACATCTATTGGCATGGAGTGTCGTTTCATGATGGTGAAGTTAGCTGCTCAAGTCAAGTCAACAAATATCCAGGTTATTTTCTCTGATTATTTCTGTGGCTTAGGACAATATGTTTATGTGCCTAGATAATGTTATCCTGTATTCCTATCTTAATTTTAAGAAATACATTTTCCTAGTAGAAAGACAAATAATATTTGCAGTACAATTAGAGCAGAAGTAATTTTTATTTGCGATTTGAAACCCCCAAAATAGTTCCACTGAGAATCAATCGAATACTGATGGAAATTTTATAATTCTGGTCAAAAACTAATTGCATCATCTAAATTTAAATAATTGATATGGTTTTAATCTTTCCAGTTTAGTAACAAATTATTATGGAGGGATTATAATAGTGTCTCAGTTATAATTAGATTTATGTCACACACCTGCATTGTTGAACTTCTTACATTTTCTCATATTTGAATTATGCAGGAGGGTGGGGTTTTCCCATGAACATAACATAAGGCTCTTTCATGATTTATCTGTTTATTCTTGCATACTATGATTACTAGTGGCATCTTTCTGGTTTATTAAATGTAAAGTAACATATATCGAGGACAATTTGAAATATAGAAAACTGGATTTCTAATTCTCAAAATTTTCAACTTGCAGACAAATAGATTCTTCTCCGTTGTACATTTTTTTGGTTTTATTTTTGAGAGCTTTCTAACATACATATTCTGCCTATATGGACTTGGGGTAATCAGTGAGTTGCCTAAGGGAATAGACTCATAAATCTGACACCTTCCCATGGATTACCAGAATTGTACAATTAAAATTCAAGAATCACTTTCAAATGCTTCTTGAGATTTTGATGTATGCATTGATGCACTACCCACATTAAATCACAGTGGCATCAACTAATTTCTGCCTAGCTTGCACGCCTTGCGCTAAATTTTTGCATTCATTTTTATGCTTTATGGCACTGACTATTCATGATAAAGTATATATGAAATGGCAAAATAAAATTATTTGCTAACATAGTCACTTTTACTTGTTATGGAATTTACATGCACAATTATACAGAATATACAGGCACTTCCAGACTTACATAAACATGCACTTATGTAAACAATTCACAATAGATGGTCCTGTTTCCTGAATGACCTGTGTTATTGCAATAGGAGGATGGTGAAAAATAAAAGCGTCGCCCAGGCTCGCTACCCTTTCAGTTTTGGCCACTGTTGGTGTGACACTGGGAAGGCGAATGAGAACGAAAATTAGCTTCTTCCTGAAAGCTTTAGCTTTGTCTACTCCCTCCACAACTGTCGCCGCCTCCTACTTCTGCCCTGGGGTCACCGACATCTTCCACCGGAGACAGCAGTGGAGTGGATAAAGCGATGGATGACAGGAAGTAACGGCGGCTAATGAGAGGGGAGGGGATCCCATGGTGAACAACGTGTCCTGTGGGTGATGGCAGCCTGCTCTGTCGGCAGGTACAGCAACACGAGCTGTAACAATAGCCGCATCAACTGGATGGTGCGACAGCTCGTGAAGAAGGGCTTGCCGGTGCAGACCGGTGCCATCGGTGCCAAGGAGTAACTTAGCAGATGAGTCAGCTTCTCTGGAGAACGTGGATCGGTGAAGTTTCGAGTTTGGGACCTTTTCTCAGACTGAAACTGTCGGAAGAAGGGTTCCGACCGAAAATGTCACCTATCCATTCTCTCCAGGGATGCAGCCTGACTGGCTGAGTTACTCCAGCACTTTGTATTGTTTTGTGTATTAACTAGTATCTGCAGTTCTTTGTTTCTAATTAGTTTTGGGCACATTTGTAAAATGTGACTTACGCAAGGGTATACAGAACGTAACAATTACATAAATCAGGGAGAGTCTATGCAGTTCATGGCTTGCCTGTTATTTCACCCTCAAATGAAGCACAGCCATCGCTTCCCTAATCCTGTTGGAAGTTGGCTTCCATGTATTATTGCTGTAACCTGAAATTCATGTACATATTATTTACCTCAATTACTACTTTGGATGTGAGTTAATAGTTTTTACAATTTTGGGCAATTTCTTCTGAATATTCTGTTATCTTTTATGATAACTGTTTTATATTCATAGTCTCTAATTTTGTTCTTTTCCCCTCGACGAAAACTTTCTTTCGATAATCTTTGAAGACCTCAATTAGGTCACCCTACAGCCCAGGAGAAATTTACAAAAACTATGGTGCAGTTAAAAATTGGCACAACCAGAAGTAGACTAATTCTTCACTATATTTGGATATCTGTATCTATTGGGAAATATAACATTTTCTTTCAACATAAAACCAGCCCCATATAATGTAAATTACCCACAATTTAGGGACGGCACAATGGCGCAACATTAGAGCTGTTGCCTCACACCAGAGACCTGGGTTTGATCCTAACCATTGAATACTGACTACTGAGTGTTGTCTGTGCAGAGTTGTATCTTCTCCCGGCGACCGCGTGGGTTATCACTGGGTGCTCTGATCTCCACCAAAGGCGTTCCAAAGGCACGCAGGTTTGTAGGTTCATTGGTTTCTGTAAATTGTGTGCAGGATGTACAAAGTAGGATGACATAGAACCAGTATAAACGGGTATTTGATGGTTGACATGGACTTGGTGGGCCGAAGGACCTGTTTCCATGCTGTATCTCTAAACTAAACTAATGAACTAAAATTGGACTTGTTATCCTTGTTCTACTTATCGAGTCCACATCACAAGATTTGAAATTGTTCAGCCAGAGCTGAACATAATTCTCGGCATCTGCATATAATGGCGTCATGCGCTTCTTGTGTTTGGTGGTTGAAAGAACGGTGGCAGGGCCGCGACGTGAATGCTCTTTCCTTGACCCCGTTATCCTTGTTGATCTATGGAGCATTTTTTGGAACAAACACACGATAGTGGAAGTTGGAAATATCCATTGTGTGGAGAATTTTAACATCCCTCAAATATGCATTTAAATTCCCAGTGTTGTTGAGATTCCACATAAACAACCTTATCATAGTGTTTAAGAAGGAACTGCAGATGCTGGAAAATCGAAGGTACACAAAAATGCTGGAGAAACTCAGCATCTATGGATTCTTCAGACTGATGGGGGGTGGGGGGAGGCGGGGTGAAGAAAGGAAAAAGGAGCAGGAGCCCAAGGGTTGAGGGAGAGCTAGGAAGGGGAGGAGACAGCAAGGGCTAACAGAATTGTGAGAATTCAATGTTCATGCCACCAGGATGCAGACTCCCCAAGCGGAATATGAGGTGCTGTTCCTCCAATTTCTGGTGTTGCTCACTCTGACCGTGGAGGAGTCCCAGGACAAAGAGGTCAGATACAGAATTGGAGGGGGAGTTGAAGTGCTGAGCCACCGGGGAGGTCTGGTTGGTTAATGCGGACCGAGGGGAGATGTTCAGCGAAGCGATCGCCAAGCCTATGCTTGGTCTCACCGATGTAGATCAGCTGACATCTAGAGCAGCGGATGCAATAGATGAGGTTGGAGGAGATGCAGGTGAACTTATCATAGTTCTCTTTAAAATTAATGACTGGGTATCTTACTCGTAGAAGGCAGCTTTGTGGGGCTTACATATAAAAGACCGAGGTTGTACTGGAAGGGCGTTATTCTGACTGGGAATTTGTGACCAGTGGTTCTGCAAGGACCATTCCTTCTCTCCAGAGATGCTGCCTCATCCGCTGAGTTACTACAGCATTTTGTGTCTACCTTCGGTTTAAACCAGCATCTGCATTTCTTTCTCACACAAATATTACTGCATATTGAGTTTCAATATATAAGCAACTTAAATTTTATCTTTGAGAAATTTAAAGACTCTTATCTTGAAGAGTTTGAAGTAGGATCCTGACCCAAAGCACCATCTTCCCATTTCTTTCCACAGGGCTGCCTGACTCGTTGAATTCCTCATGCACTTTATCTTTTGCTCAAGATTCCAGCATCTGCAGTCCATTATGTCTCCATTAAATTATCTATTCTCTATCCAGTTTCTCTTCAACAACATTAGGATGGTTATCTTTCCATTTTATTCGCAAATTATGTAAAAGTAAAATATTGCAGATTCTGGGAATCTGAGATAAAACAGTAATCAATTAATGATAAAAATTACGAAGGTTAAATGGGAAAAATACCTGATATATATTCACAAATGTTCAATTAATGTAAGACATAATCTAACTCAAATTAAAATTGTACATAGATTATATTATTCAAAAACAAGATTGAACAAATGTATCCAAATATATCCGCCACTTGTGATAAATGTCTAAGCCAAAAGGCAACTATAAAACTAAGGAGTTTCCTGCATAAAACTTTATAGATTTTGGAATGATATTTTTGAAATATTTACAAAATTATTCAAGACAAGAATGGAACCTAATACTGAAATTATTATATTTGGTGTAATGGAAGATGGGAATAAATTGAACGCATCTCAAAATCTATTCCTTAACTATGGTTTAATAATAGCAAAAAAATGAATACTTAAATTTTGGAAGGGTACATCATTACCAACGCTTAAAATGTGGATTGCAAGTATGTTGGACACCGCTCATCTTAAGGAAATGCGATTCCTCCTAATGGATAAATCAGACCAATTCATAACGAGTTGGTCTCCATTCGTCGTTTTTTTGGAATCATATGGTGCAACACAATTGTAAAAAATAACTGTTTCAGGACTGGACGAGGGTTGATCAAGATTATAAATAATGATCTCCTTTTCTTTTTTCTTTTATTTTCTTTTCTCTATTTTCTCTCTCAACTTTCTTCATTTACTCGTTTTCTTTCTTCACACACTATATATTTCACATCTTTCTATCCTTTACTATCTAACTTCTTTTTCTTATTCTCATCTTTTTTCAATGTAACAAAAACAAAAGAGGTTGTGCATAAAATGTATTATGAAAATATATATTAGGCACTTTGGTGCCATATTACTGTACTTACTTCTAATAAAATAAAATATTAAAAAAAAAACAAAAAACAGTAATCAGCATCTGGTCAGTTAATGATTTGGATAATCACCTTTCATTCTGCCATTTGCTTTTTTTACATTGTTCATTTTGCTTTTTGTCTTCCTTCTTTGATCAGTTTTCTACCAAAACTACATTGCAGCAAATACAAGTGTCCAACCTGCGGAGCAAATAGGCGTATCTGTATAATAAGCAGAGCAATATCATAGATTATCGTATCATACTTGGTGATGAGATAGAACTCATTGAATATTAGCTGGTACATGTCTTTATTGCTGTAAGGTGTGAAAGTGTTTGTAATTCCTTTTCTACATTGACCAATTTGAATTAAATAGCTTTTATTGAGCACCTTTCAACTTTGAATGTTTCCAGGTAATTTACTGCTTTTGCCTAATTGCAAACAACAGTATTGTTTTGTATAAAATAAGTACTATATATATATAATAATAATAATAATAATAATAATAATAATAAATTTTATTTATGGGCGCCTTTCAAGAGTCTCAAGGACACCTTACAAAAATTCAGCAAATCCCATTTAGCCTGGGAGCTGCCCTGGAGAAGGCTCTGTCCCCAAAATTGCGGAGGTTGGATTTGTGGATGGAGAGGAGACCGGCTGATGTGGATCTGAGGGACCGTGGGGGTTGGTAGGGGGAGAGGAGGTCAGTGAGATATGGGGGGGGCAGATGGTGGAGGGCTTTGTAGGTGAGGACCAGGATTTTGTAGGTGATCCGGTGGGAGATGGGAAGCCAGTGAAGTTGTTTGAGGACTGGAGTGATGTGATGCCAGGATTTGGTGTGGGTGATGAGTCGGGCGGCTGCGTTCTGGACCAGTTGGAGTTGGTTGATGTAGGTGGAGCTGATGCCAAGGAGAAGTGAGTTGCAGTAGTCCAGTCGGGAGGAGATGAAGACATGGATGAGTCTTTCAGCAGCGGGAGGTGTGAGAGAGGGTCTGATTTTGGCGATGTTGCGGAGGTGAAAGAAAGAGGTTTTAATGACATGGCGGATGTGAGGCTCAAGGGAGAGGGTGGAATCAAAGATCACGCCAAGGTTGCGGGCCTGGGGAGACAGTGGTGCCGTCGATGGTGAGAGTGGGGTTATTGATTTTGCTGAGTGTGGATTTGGAGCCTATGAGGAGGAATTCTGTTTTATCGCTGTTGAGTTTGAGGAAGTTATGTTGCATCCAGGTTTTTATAGCTGACAAACAGGAGTTGATATGGGAGAGGGGAGGGGGGGGGTTGTGGGGGGATTTGGTGCCGAGGTAGATCTGGGTGTCATCGGCGTAACAGTGGAAGTCCAGGTTGAAGCGGCGGAGTCTCTGACCAAGGGGGAGGATGTAGATGATGAAGAGGAGGGGGCCGAGTACGGAGCCTTGGGGAACGCCTTGAGTGACTGTGGCTGTAGCAGAGGTGTGATTATGGAGAGAGATGAAGTGGTATATGTTGGAAAGGTAGGAACAGAGCCAGCTGAGTGCAGAACCTTCAATGCCAAGGTCCCCAAGTCTGGTAAGCAGGATGTTATGGTTCACTGTATCGAAGGCTGCACTCAGGTTGAGGAGGATGAGGATGTTGAGGGAACCAGTGTCAGCAGAGGTGAGGAGGTCGTTAAGGACTATACACGTTAAAATATTTAACGGATTTACATTGTCACTTCTCTCTTTTCCTTTCAAAGCCAATGTAAATAAAAGGCCTAGTTACCATTTTAGTCTTAAGGTACCAAATAATGAATAAATATATTGATGATTAAATAAATTAACCCTGTGGTAAATTCCACATTAGCTGTTGTGTAATAACAATGATTGAAAAAAAAATTGGGATCACCCCTCCATTTCTGATACCTGATATATTTCTTTATTTTTGTACGTGCAACCGGTAAATAACTGGAGAAAGAGGGGATGGTGTTTGTGATCACTGATTAGATTGCACTAACCCAGAAAGTAAGAAAAAGTTATGTTCATGAAACTACTGCATTGTGAAGCACATGTGCCGCTTATTGAAAATGAAGGAGTGTGAAGGGAGTATCATTTTTTTTTGTTTGATTGGCAGTAAATAGTCCATTTTTGTAGTTTCATTGAGGAGAGCAGTTTCTGTGGTATGGAGGGGGAGAAAGCCAGATTGGAGGGGTTCAAATAGGTTATACACAAGGAGGTGGAAATTAAGTTGTGACGCAACAATACGCTCTAGGGTTTTTGAAAGAAAAGGGAGGTTTGAGATTGGGCGGTAGTTAATGAGAGAGGAGGGATCAAGACCAGGTTTCTTTAAGATTGGTGTGACAGCAGCAGTTTTGAAAGCGGAGGGGACAATTCCTTGGGACAATGAGGAGTTTAAGAGATTAGTGAGGTAGGGGCAGAGAATGGGGAGGCAGGATTTCAACAGGGGAGTGGGGAGTGGGTTTGGAGATTTCAGTAGGGGTGACCAGGTCAAACTGGGAGAGGAAGCAGTGTGGAGGAGGGGTAAGGAGGTCAGTGGAGATATTGAAAGGAGGGGCCTTGGTAGGTGGTGGGGAGTCGGGTACAGGGGATAAAGATTGATAGATGGTGCTGATTTTATCAGCGAAAAAAGTGGAGGAATGAGTTGCAGAGATCCGGAGTAGAGGTAGGGAGAGTGTTGGCTCGAGGCTTGAGGAGGTTGCCCTCTGTGGAGAAGAGGGTTCTGTGGTTTAGGCAAGAGTCGGTGAATATGGAGGCGAGGTAGGCAGATTTTGCAGAAATTAGGGCATTTTTGTAGGCAGTGAGGTGGAGTTTGTAAGCTTCATTGTGGACTGTGAGAGATGATTTCTTTGTGAGTCGTTCAAGTCAGCGACCAGTCTGTTTCAGCTTACGAAGTGCAGGTGTGTACCAGGGTGAAGATGTGTTAAAAGTTACATAATTCTTTACTATATAATTCAGTCAAGTATTAAAGGTCATATTGAAATTGTTCTTGTCTGAATTGTATTGTATTGTATTCAATTTATTGTATTCAATTTATTGTCATTATCTCATTATCTCATATTAGAGACAGAGTAGTGCCTGTTTCAGGAGTCTGACATCAACAGACATGCTAATGAAATGGCCTGTTCCTGTGCGCCGGCTAAATTTAATTGAAGCTTATTGGACAGCCCTCTGCATGCCATGACTAATTTGAATAAAACTATTATAAATTGTTTTGCAGTATTGTAGTATTGCAGTGAGAAACGTGTGAAAGATTAGTTTTAAGTCTAAGTTACGTTTCTGTGTAAATGTGAAAAGAGGCAAAGAGTGTTGCAGAAAATTTGAGAACATCTGCAAATGTAATGTTTAAGAAAGAACTGATGCTGGAAAAATCAAAGGTAGACAAAAATGCTGGAGAAACTCAACGGGTGAGGCAGCATCTTGGAGCGAAGTTCTGAAGAATGGTCTATTCCTTCGCCCCTAGATGCTGCCTCACCCGCTGAGTTTCTCCAGCATTTACATCTGCAAATGTAATAACGCTTTAAAAAATAAAACTTTTTGTCTATGCGATAAATAGCTACAAATCCAGCTTTTTATGTGGTTAAATGCTCATTTGCTCAGTTTTCAAATGCATTAAATTTAGATTCAATGTACAATGCCCTCCATAATGTTTGGGACAAAGATCCACCATTTATTTATTTGCCTCTACTCCACAATTTTAGATATGTAATAGAAAAAAAATCACACGTAGTTTAAGTGCTCATTGTCAGATTTTATTATAGGGTATTTTTATACATTTTGGTTTCACCATGTAGAAATTACAGCAGTGTTTATACATAGTCCCCCCATTTCAGGGCACCATAATGATTGGGACACCGCAATGTCAGGTAAATCAAAGTAGTCATGTTTAGTATTTTGTTGCATATCCTTTACATGCAATGACTGCTTGAAGTCTGCGATTCATGGACATCACCAGTTGCTGGGTGTCTTCTTTGGTGATGCTTTCTGCCAGGCCTGTATTGCAGCCATCTTTAGCTTATGGTTGTTTTGGGGGCTAGTCCCATTCAGATTTCTCTTCAGCGTATCTAGAGGTCTATTTCTATTACAATTGAGTACAGAGGCAAATACATAAATGATGGGTCTTTGTCCCAAACAATATGGAGGGGACTATATATTCATGAAATGTTTTGTTTGTAACTGTTATTTTTGAAAAAAACACTGCTTTGTGTTTTGTTTGTTTGCTTATATCTTTATATATTGACCTCAACTGTGTATTAATACGAAAGACTCTTGTGATTGCAATGTTTTTCCTCCCTTTTTAGGAATGATGGAAATGACACGTAAAATCAATTTTAGCCGAGCAGTTCGAACCATGCAGGAATTATTTCCTGATGAATACAAGTTTTACCCTCGTTCTTGGATTTTGCCAGAAGAATACCAACATTTTGTAGATCAGGTAAAATGCTAGAAAATTATAAAGGCATTGAAAAAATAATTTGGATATATCACTTCTCTTCTGCAGGCATTTATAAGAAAGGAAGTTGGCTTTAAAGTTTAAATTGACCTTTGTTAAAGAATGTCACAGGTACAATATGGAGCCTTTCCTGTTAACTATTGACATAAAGAAGGCTTTAAATAAAGCTTTAGTCCCAGTTAGAAAACTACCACCTCCACATTGTGATATTCGCTCCCCCCCCCGCCTATACACGTTAAAATATTTAACGGATTTACATTGTCACTGCTCTCTTTTCCTTTCAAAGCCAATGTAAATAAAAGGCCTAGTTACCATTTTAGTCTTAAGGTACCAAATAATGAATAAATATATTGATGATTAAATAAATTAACCCTGTGGTAAATTCCACATTAGCTGTTGTGTAATAACAATGATTGAAAAAATAAATTGGGATCACCCCTCCATTTCTGATACCTGATATATTTCTTTATTTTTGTACGTGCAACCGGTAAATAACTGGAGAAAGAGGGGATGGTGTTTGTGATCACTGATTAGATTGCACTAACCCAGAAAGTAAGAAAAAGTTATGTTCATGAAACTACAGGTGCACAACCTTTTATCCGAAGATCCAAATAACGAAAACCTCCGAATAGCGACATTTTTTCAGTCCTTGAAGAAAGGTCCTTGAAAACGTTCACCGAGGGCGGCCAGCAGAGGTGACAGCGGAACCTCCGGTCGGTCCTCGAAGAAAGGGGAACTAAATCCCCATTCATAAAAGAGAAGGTGAGGGTATATTGCGCGGGAGGGTTAATAATTGACAATCTGCTGCTGCCTGCCCGCTGAGTTAAAAAGTTCCCACGGTAGACTCACGATACACAGTGTATCGTGAGTCTTGCGTGGGAACTTTTTAACTCAGCGGGCAGGCAGCAGCAAATTGTCGCTCCCTTCAGTTTCACCCCACCTACACCCCTCTGCTTCCCGGCCATGTGTGTGACCCCTTCCCTCCCCTCTCCAGCTCCCCGCGCATTGCACCGGCGCGGGGGCTTTGCACTGTCTTCACGTTGGAGCCAGTGCCAGTCACCGGAGACGTCAGGACCAACGGGACACCGACCCCCAGGCCCACTGCAAGCACGGAGATCCCAGAGACCCACAGCCAGCAGCAACCCAGCCCCGTTCCAATTCCAGAGGAACATGCTCTCCGCTGTCCCCGTAGGGACAGAAGCTGATGGCTCTGGCTGTGATGCTCCGGCCACCCCCCTGTACAGGAGCTGAGACTGGGAACTGTGGGGTTGTTTGCAGTTGCAGAGGGAGGTGGCAAGGGAGGTACAGTTCCCAGTCTCAGCTCCATTCCAGGGGGGTGGCCGGAGACGTCAGGACCAACGGGACACCGACTGCAAGCACGGAGATCCCAGAGACTCACAGCCAGCAGCAACTCAAGCCCAGCCCCGCTCCAACTCCAGAGGAACCCGGGTTGTGGATGAGGGGGCGCAGCTCGGGCTGTGGGCGAACTGCCACTTGTCGCTGTAGCGGCGCATCGGGGAGCGGGTTCCTGTTGGTCCTGACGTCTCCGGCCGTCCCCCTGGACAGGAGCTGAGAGACGTCAGGACCACCAGAAGCCGCTCCCCGATGCGCCGCTACAGCGACAAGTGGCAGTTCGCCCACAGCCCGAGCTGCGCCCCCTCATCGGGACACCGACCCCCAGGCCCACTGCAAGCACGGAGATCCCAGAGACTCACAGCCAGCAACAACTCTAGCCCAGCCCCGCTCCAACACCAGAGGAACCCGGGTTGCGGATGAGGGGGCGCAGCTCGGGCTGTGGGCGAACTGCCACTTGTCGCCGTTGCGGCCCATCGGGGAGCGGATTCCTCTGGAGTTGGAGGGACAGGGAGACACAGCGGCTTTTGAGAATGGTGGGCAATCACTTCCAAAGTTCTGCCCACACAGTCAGTACACCTCTCCTACACTTGTCTCCCGCACTAAGATCATCTCGCAGAGAATGATCCCAGCCTAACCCTCCCTATTCTCTCCTATTCTGCAAGAAAAATCTACATTGAAGACTCAAACTCGCGACCGAGTAACTGCCGGGATCGAGGCGCAAACACGCGACCTTGCGGATACGAGCCGAGCACTCTACCACTGAGCCAGCCGTTAAAATCTACGCTAAAAATCTTCCATTCCGAAAGCCGAAAAATTCTGAATTACGAAAAGTGTCTGGTCCCAAGGCTTTCGGATAAAAGGTTGTGCACCTGTACTGCATTGTGAAGCACATGTGCCGCTTATTGAAAATGAAGGAGTGTGAAGGGAGTATCATTTTTTTTTTTGTTTGATTGGCAGTAAATAGTCCATTTTTGTAGTTTCACAAGTACAATATTTGAAGTTACTTTTTTGAATCTTCCATTGCACTACTAGAGTTGCCTCTGAGATACGATATTCAGCTTAATTTTGTTGAAAACGTGATCACCAACAGTGAAACATCATGTACATCTGTACCTTTTAAATATAGTAAAACTGAACACTTTTCAGAAGAGTTATCAAATTAATTGTTTTAATTAAATCATGGAAGGAGATGATAGGCAGATTCTTGAAGGTGGAATGAAGGTAAAAAGAACAGTTGCTTTAAGGTATTGAAGCTGTTAACAAAGGTTGAAGTTTATGAAACTGAAAATAGATTATTGATGTGATTATGACATTTTCGAAGTAGACTTGGACAGCATATCACCAATTGCTTGATACTAAGTTAAAACATTTCAAATGAAAAGTTGCGCACCCATTCAATTACAGTTATAAATTTCTATTGAAGTCATCTAATTCTAGAGATTCTTGAAATAATTTTTCTGATATTTCTAATTTATTTTGTATTCCCCTTCCATAACTACTGCTCATCATTTATGAAGTATGTATTAAACTGTTAATACATCTTGCATTCATTTAATCTAGTCATCAGTTTGACAATATAAAAATGAAATAAATTAATTTCTTCAAAGACAATCAAAGCTTTATTCAATACCCAATCAACATTAGAATTTAATATAAAATACTTTATTTACTGCATTGAATGGAAAATGGCCTCAATATAGCTCAATGCACCACTGTCCAAATTTAATTATCCATAGTGTTATCAGTGAAACCGTGGCCCTGTATTTCATGCTATTTATATTAGTTAATGTGTGATTTGAATGTAACATTTACAAATTGCAAGGGTGTGTTATGCTGGGAAATTAATTATTTACTCTCAAAATGAAGGATTAAATTTTGTTTCGGACATTTTGTGCCATTCATTTGGTTGGGAAAATAGCACAAAGATTATTTATTTGACTGTCTTCATTTGTACTTTCAATATATTGGACAGAAGGTTGCATGATATAGTTAATAAAAAGATTTTAAGTCAAGGCCTATTTTAAACTTTATTGTGCAATGAATGTTTCACAGTTACGCCACTATCATAAAATAGCATTAATCTTTCTGTTATAGTTTAGAACAACAAAGATTTTTGTATCTTGATAAGTATCATCCCTTCTCAAATGTATCAGAAGCTTGCATCTTCATTGATGGCTGCACAATGTTCGATTTTACTTCGGAGTCACGTGAGTGACTACATGAAGAACCCGCCAGCACGCATGCGCATCTTATCATCTAACGCATTGCGCAACGACGGGCTGGGGGAGCGTTGCTCCACCAGCGGTCAAACCTGAAGGTAAGTTTTTAAACTTTTTTCCAGGTTTGTTTTCTCCTTGCAGGAAGCTCTTTACAGAGTTCCTGCTGGAGACATTCTGGGGTCGAAATCCCGGTCCACCCGGCTCCCTTCTACAGGGACCACGGGGGAATTCCGGCTGTGAAAACCGCGGGGATATCTGGCTCGGGGGAAGCCCGACCACAGACATCGCGGGGAAGCCCTTCTTCAGGGAACGTGGGGGAATCCCGGCTGCGGAAACAGCAGGGAAAACCAGCTTGGGGGAAACCCGACATCACGGGGAATCCCTTCTACAGGGCCCGCGAGGGAATGCCGACTAACAACCGAGGGGATACCCGGCTCGGAAGCCCAGCTGCGGGGACTGCGAAACCCGGCTTCGGGGACCGTGGGAAGACACGGCTACGGTCCGCGGAAGTGCATGTAGCCAGCGGCGACTTCAGACTCCAGCAGCCCGCAGAGGGTAAGAGCCAAATGGAATCTGAGAGGCCTAGACGGAAGTCAGGCCAGGAGGGTTTCCCTCCAACATGGGTACGTCCTCGGATGTTTTTACCCAGATGCAGCTTGGATAGCGTCCGCAGGGCGTTCATCCCACTAAGGTAATGCTCCATCTTCATATGGTCCATGGAAATCTCCCTATCTGTGAAGGTGAGTGCGAGGGGTCAGTTGGTAACTGACTCCAAACTCAGAAGTATGTCGGGAACATCATGGAGTACATGCGTGAGGTTCCAGAAATGTATGTAATGGCATCAAGGGTTGCGATATCCTCGCAAACAAAGGAGCTCCAGCTGGAAAAGTTGGCTTCCAGCCATTGGCAGAAAACCCGGAGGGGCCATAGTCCCCTCGCGGAGCAGCAGCTACCTCACGTCACATGATTATAGGAACAGGTGAAAGGGTTCCTGAAAGTGCCAGCAGTGAACAGCGCTATTTGGGAGGTAATTGATATTGGAGACGGTATGAAAACCCAGGAAATTTTAAAGATTACTGTTTGGTCTTGATGTGCAAGGCACACTTCAAAATGAACATAGAAAGGCCAGTAATGTCCAGCCGCCGAATCTTCTCTTCACGGAAAACCTGTTCAAACAGGTAAAACCAGGATGAGGAAACAAAAGCTGTCGGACTAATCAAAGTACCAACGGCGAGTAAAGCTTCATTGTGTCGGAGACAACACACCCCATGCCTCCATCGGCAGGAAGCGGTTCACTGAAGCTAGTGGCAGGTTGAAAGCTGAGCGCAGGTCTTTTAGGCCAATGCCCAAAACCGGTCCTAAGGGAAAATATGGGATCCACGTACCCCAGCAGTCCTACTCCCCAAATCAAGGACGGAAATAGAACCCGCATCAGGGGCCTTTGGGCTTACCATAAAACCACCGATAACCATGAAGGTAGGTGGGTCTGGGGTATGTGGACCATTTACAAGTTGGTAATATTTACACTTGTTTTTGTACAGATGACAATGTTAACATAAGATTCAGATCTGTTTATAAATTAAAATGATAACATGAGATTAGTTTATACTGCACAGTATACAAGCGAGACAGGCGCAGAATTTGGCCAGAGTTCTCGGAAATATGGCTGGAGTTGCCTTTCAAGGCAGGCTCGCAATTATAGCAGATGTGGCCTGTTCATTGTCAACAGGTTCAACTCGCATGTGCAGTATAGATATTTCTGAATAGGAAACTTTGTGACTGTTTAACTTCCATGGGATCAGTTTCCATTCACGGGGCACCGGAGATATTTGAAATTTAGCTGGATGGGACAACGATACAGTTCAAAGCATTGCAAAATGGGCTAACTTCAGCTCCCAGGTTATTTACCAAATTACTAAAACCAGTGCTTCAGCTGCTCAGAGCTAAAAACAATTGTTATGGCCTATCTGGATGATATTCTAAACTATGTATTTTGCTAAATTAGCTGTATCAGCCACCAAACTATATTTGAGAAATTGGGTTTCTCATCCATCCAGTTACATTTAAGTTGATACCAACTGAAATTATTGATTAATGGGATTTACCTTTAACTCTATTAATTTGTCTGGGACTCCGCCCTGAGGCAAGAGATTGGAATTAATTGAAGCCTGTAACAACCTTGTTGTTATCAAGCAGCCTTCTATTCATCAATTGTAATTGGCAATATATTGGCTTTCAGCTGTGCTATTTGGGCCTTTGCATTATCAGAACTACACAGCGTGCAAAGGAGTAAGCTCTCAAGTACCATGTAGGTAATTGTTACCAGACCTATGTTATTCCCAGCTGAAACTATCAAAGTCACCATGGTGGATGAACAGTATTCAGCATTGCTCCACTAACTTTTCATCAGTAAATCTTCAGTTAATTACAAACTGATGCTATTGCTCAAAGATGGAAAATTACTAATACCATCTCTAGTTACGGAGGCGGATGGGATTGCATGAGTTGCCAATTCTTCAGTTATATGGTATCAACTACCTATAGCTACTAGGTGCATTCTGTGGATTAAAGGTTTTGTGCGAATATGCATGATCTGCATGCTCAAGTCCAAGTTGATGCACTTTGGTGGTGGTATATGTTAATCACATGGGTGCAACCAAATCAAAGCATCTGGTGATTGTTTACCTAACCTCATTTGGCACTGGTGTATCATGTAAAATCAATGATAGCACAGAATGGATGTTGGATCACAAAGTATTTAATGACATTGTGGCTCGATGGAACACTAAAAGATCAAGATGTTTGCATCCAGGCTCAATCACCAGTTGCAAAAAATATGTGGCATATCAGTGGCGATGGATGCATTCTCGCTACACTGGGGAGGAATGTTCTTTTATGTCTTCCTCCATTTTGCCTCATCAGACGGGTCTTGCAAAAGCTCAGCAAGTTCCCGCTTCAGGCTTTTTCGTAGTTCCCGCTGATGCGGAGAATGATAATAGAATCTTATATTGTTATTTCTAGACACGAAAAATTTGCTGGTTTAGCCGTGACTCGGTAAACCATCCTCTGCATGATAAAATCAATTAATTGACTTGTAGACTCTGAGAAGACCGTTCCAGTGGCTCGGGTTGTTAAACCAAACCATGGTCGTGCTCACTGCAGATTGCAGGGACAGCACCAAATAAGCAGTATTTTTCCTCATAAGGAGATGGGAAGTAGTTTGTTTTATGCTGTTTTATAATATTACATATATTTCAGCACGGATGACTGACGTCTTGAAGTTCAGTTTTATATGGGGTTTTGACAATTATTAAGTTAACGTGCCATTTACTGTGCCGAACGTGCCTTCTCTTCATATTGGCTGCGGGGAGCAGAATCCACTCTGTCGGTATCACCCTCTGTTATCTAAATTATGAAGGGTATCTTCAACTCGAAACCTCCCAGGCCCAGGTACGCAGAAATATGGGATGTTAACATTGTGCTAATGGCGCTTCGCCAGTGGGCTCCAGCTACATCCCTGTCCTTGGTCAAACTCACTTACAAAGTGGTTATGCTCATGGCGCCGAGTCCAGCGCAATGGGTCCAGTCATTGCATAAGCTGGGACTGGACAGGATGATTATATCTGCAGACAAAATAACATTTTATGTTTATGTCTTAGTCAAGCAGAATAGATCAGGGGCATCAGGTCTTAAACTAGATTTGTTGGCATATCCCATGGACCTTCAATTGTGTGTGGTCACACATCTACACCAGTATGTTAAGGTCACTAAGAGCCTTAAAGACTCTGAACTGGTAATTTGTTAGTTACATAAAGCCTCATAAGTAGGTATCACTACAGACCATCTCCAAGTGGTTAAAACGGGTTCTGGCTTATCCAGGAGTGAACACTGACATTTTCAAGTCTCACTCCACCAGGGCTGCAACAACATCAGCAGCAGGGTTATCGACGTTTCACGGGACCACATCCTAGCGGCTGCAGGATGGTCAAACGAACGATCTTTCCAAACATTTTAGAACTAACCCATTGCCAGACTGGGGGTATTTGCCAACTCTATGTTAGGTTCTGTTTTATAGTTTCCTCCCGGTTGAGGGAGGTTACTATTATCATTATTTGTTCATTAAAAGCATCAACATGTCTATATGTCATGTCTGACTGCATTATTAATGTTCACTCATCATTGGTCAATTGATGCAGTGTGTGATGCATGGACTCGTTTCCATGGCATGAAATCACAGAGCTTTGAAATCTTCACGTAGTCACTCACGTGACTCCAAAGTAAAATAGTAAGATTAAACAAGAACTTACCAGTTTGAAGTTTGATCTTTATTTTATGAGGAGTTACGTTGAGGGATTACGTGTCCTCCGCGCCCAACCCTCTATCATAAAGGTCAGCTGGCATTCTAGTCTTCTCTAATCTTACTATGTTTAGTTCAATAAACTGTGATCTCACACCGCTGCTTTGAAGATTGACGCGCATGCGTGCTGGCGGGTTCTTCACGTAATCCCTCAACGTAACTCCTCATAAAATAAAGATCAAACTTCAAACTGGTAAGTTCTCGTTTAATCTTACTATTCTATTTCGAACAGATTAAGGTTGGCATTGATGGGTTTGGTCTTGAATGAAAACATATGTGTGAGCAGGATTGAACAAAAAAGCTTAAAAGGATATATACAGTAATGGACTATTTTGGTAGAACACCATGTGAGAGAGAGGATCCTGACATCAGAACTCAGTGTAACTTCAACTTGATTAACTGATGCTAGTAAAGGCATATTAAGATTGCTTGTTTGCTTGCTATTCTTTGAATAAATGTTATTGTCCACAAAATGCCTGTTTTCTGAAGCCGCTATTTGTGTATGAAAGCTTTGTGTATTTATGTAACACAACCAGGATATTTCAGTGTAGCTACCTTTCCCAGCATCCAGCTAACAATGTTAGGTATGTCAGATTACCAAAAGCAGGACAAATTCAATTCCGCCCTACCCATCCACGCTAGTAAAATGATGGATGGTGCTATCAACAGCAATGTCAAATGGCACTAACAAATAACCCAGTTTAGATTTTTCAAGGGCTACTTGGTTCCTGATCTCAGCTTCTTACACCATGTACTCTCATCTCTACTGCCATTGGGGACCCCTAGCAACCTCAACTCAAAATTGACACTGCTTGTGATTCTTTGTCCAAAGGAGAAATCTGTTCAGTCAATCCAGAAAGTGAGGAAAACCAATTTAAGAGAAATCAGTGTTCTAACATTTTCTTCTGCTTAGGAACAGCAGAGTATTGTTTTATTTACCTCACAATTTTTTGCATCACAATTCAGTCCAAAGGGTGTACAATTTGTTTGTGGAAATGTTCCTTTTAGGTGCATGAACAATTGGCCACTATAACAATTGGCTTTGCCAACGATGTTTATCATATTGTTCACATATTAGGCATTGCCACACCAATAAACTTTGCAATGTTAGTTACATATGTACTTGGAGGTTTACATATATTCATCGACAGGATGGGTCTGGAGACGGTACGCAGCTTCAAGTTTCAAGGGAGTGCATATCCCTGAAGATGTGTTCTGTGCCCAGCACCTTTGATGCAATGATAAAGAAATCTCATTAATGCCTCTATTGAGGAGATTCAGTATGTTGATGAATATGCTGTTAAACTTTACAGATGTATGGTAGAGAGCACTCCGGCCTAGTTTGACAACTCGAATGCCCAGGAACAAAGGAGACTGCAGAATGTGCTAGACATTACCCGGTCCTTTACAGATACTACCATATCAAAGGGATTCTATAGGAAGTGGTGCCTCAGAAAAGCAACCAATATTATCAAAGATGCGCACCACTCTGGCCATGCTTTCATTTCACTCCTACCACTTGGAAGTAAGTACAGAGGCCAAAAAAAGTGTTTTTGAAACACTAGGTTCAAAAACAGCTTCCTTCCAGCAACCATTAGGGTCTTTTTAAAAAAAAAAAATATTTTTTTTTTGGTTTATTTTATTTTTTTTTGTTTTTTTTTTGGTTTATTTTATTAGAAGTTAATATAGTACAAAACAATACAGTGGAACCTAATGGTGCCAACTATGTCATACCGTAATCCATTCTATGTACAACCTCTAGTTTTATGTTATGAGAAGGAAGTAAGTAAGACAAGAAAAAGAAAACAATAGAGAAAGAAGTGGAAAAATAGATGTTAGAGAGTAGAAAAACGTGAAGTGTGTATATTAAAAAAAATAAAAAAATAAATAAAAAGTGGAAAGTAGAAATAGAAGAGAAGGCCCCTTAAAAGAGAATTTTTCAAATTTGTATTCGGAGATGTATATCTATCCACGTCATGAACTGAAATCAGCAATCTTTACGGTACCGCTGCATCACATGATTCCAAAAAGTCGATGAAAGGAGACCAACTCCTTAAGAATTGGTCATATTCATCTATTAGTCGGAGTCTCATTTCTTCAAGGCGTGCTATGTCCATCATATTCCTAATCCACATTTTAACAGTTGGTATGGTTGTATTTTTCCAAAATTTAAGTATCAATTTCTTTCCAATTATTAACCCATAATTAAAAAAAACATTTTGGTCTTTATTTAAGTTGGTATCTTCTCCTATTATTCCAAATATAATCCATTCCGTTTTGGGTTCTATTCTTGACTTGAAAAGCTTTGTAAATATATCAAATATATCACTCCAAAATTTATTCAACTTTGTACATCCTACAAATGAATGTGTTATATTAGCATTTTGAAACAAACATTTATCGCATCTGGGAGAGACGTTTGGATAAAATGTATTCAACCTCGTTTTTGAATAATATAGTCTATGTAATAATAGAACAGTTATGTGTATTCATCAAATACTTTTCCCATCTATCCTTCGAGATCTTTATCATTAGCTCATGTTCCCAATCTTCCCTTAGTGCTTCTGTTGAGGGTGATTCTCTATTTAATATATTATTATAAAAGTATGATATTAGTTTTTGTGAATCAGCCTTAATATTCATTGCTTCTTCTGAAGGGTCTAAAAATAAAGTTTGAAATCTATGTGTATATTTCTTCATAAAGTCACATACCTGTATATATTTAAAATATTGATTATCCTTCAATTTAAATTTAAATTTTAATTGTTGAAATGGTAACAGTTTGCCCAATTCATACATATCCCCTACTTTCCTAATCCTCAGTCTATCCGATTGTTGATATGTGTTGTCGATGAGAGAAGGTTTAAATGCGGTGTTGTTCAATAGTGGGGTTAGTACTGATAAATTATTTAATTTCAAGGATACTTTTATTTGTTTCCAAATTCTTATTATATTGTGAATAATTGGGTTCTTTTTAAGAGTAAGAATTTTAAGAGTACAGAATCTTTATGTCCCTGTTCGGTTGAAAGGAAATAGTAAAAATTACAAGAGCCATGGTTTTCAATGGAAATTGGATACTTGGTTCGGAAAAAGAGAGAGATCTACAATAATTATAGGCAGCATGGAGTAAATGAGGTGCCTGAGGAGTATAAAGAATGTAAAAAGAATCTTAAGAAATAAATTAGAAAAGCTAAACGAAGATATGAGGTTGCTTTGGCAAGTAAGGTGAAAGTAAATCCAAAGGGTTTCTACAGCTATATTAATAGCAAAAGGATAACGAGGGATAAAATTGGTCCATTAGAGAGTCAGAGTGGACAGCTATCTGCAGAGCCAAAAGAGATGGGGGAGATATTGAACAATTTATTTTCTTCGGTATTCACCAAGGAGAAGGATATTGAATTATGTGAAGTAAGGGAAATAAGTAGAGCAGCTATGGAAACTATGAGATCATTAGGGTCTAAAGACTACACAACACTAACCTCAGTAATTATGATCTTCTATGGACTATTTCCTTCATTGTGCTACAGACATCTGTTTTTGCACTACTATGGTTATTAATATTAATTTATTGTATTTTTGATTGATTGTAGTTATGGGCCTATTATGCTGCAGAAAGTGATTTCATTGTCTCTTCAGTACATAAGACAATAAGCACTTAACTTTCGTGAATCTCTTAAATTAAGAAAAAATGGACAATATTCTGGACTAATAACAAAACTCATACCTTAGCCCTGGTCCTTGCCTTTCACCCCACCAGCCTCTGCATCCCACACATCATTCTCAGACATTAATGCCACCTTCAGTATGATCCCACCTGCGAGTTACATCTTCCCAACACTACCCCTTTCTGCAGAGACCGCTCCCTTCACAACTCCTTGGTTCCTTCATCCCTACCCACTCAAACCACCCTCTCTCCAGTTACTTTTCTCTACAATCTCTGGAGATTTAATACAGGTCCCTATTATCTCCTCCACCGCATCCATCAAGGGACCCCAGCATGCCTTCCAGGTGAAACTAATGTTCACAAGCACCTTCTCTAACCTAATCTACCGCATTTGTGCTCCCGATGTAGCATTCCTTCATCTCCCATTGGCGAGTAGGCAACCGTTTTGCTGAAAGCTTATACTCGGTCTGCCAAGGACTGCTCAATTTCCTGTTTCCTAACTATTTTAATTTCCCTTCCCATTCCCGTACAGAACTTTCTGTCCGAGGCCACCTCCGTTGCTAGAGTGAAACTACATGCAAACTGGAGGAACAGTACTTCAAATTCTGCTTGGATTGCTTACGTCAACGGTCTAATATTTAGTGGAGTCATGGTCATGCAATACGCAACATCTGCACTAATCCCCCATGCCTGTTTTTGGCCCATATCCCTCACCTATCAATGTACCTGTCCAAATGTCTTTAAAATGTTGTTATAGTACTGCCTCAACTATTTCCTGTGGCAACTCGTTCCAAATATCCACCACAACCTGTGGAAAAAGTTCTGCCTATTAAATCTTTCCCCTCTCACCATAAACCTATGTCCTCTTTTTCTTGATTACCCTACTCTGGGTAAAATACACTGCATTTACACCCTCTCTGTTCCCTTCATGATCTTGTATACCTCTAAAAGATCACCCCTCAGCCTCCTGAGCTCCAAGAAATAAAGTTCTAGTTTGTCCAACCTCTCCCAATAGCTCAAGTCCTCAAGTCCTGCCAACATCCTCGCAAATCTTCTCTGCACTCTTTCAAGCTTATCAACATCCTTCCCATTAGCAGGGTGACTAAAACTGCCTCGCCAATGTCTTGTATATCTATAATACAACATATCAACTTCAATTCTCCATACCTGATGAAGGTCAATGTACTGAAAGCCTTTTTGACCACCCTATTTAGCTGTGACGCCAATTTTAAGAAACTACTAGACCAAGTGGGACCCGTTGGGTCCCATCCCCTCAATGCGCGGTTTTGGAGTGGTGTGTGTGGGTGGTGGTGGTGGTGGTGGGGGGGGGTGGGTGGTGGTGGGGGGGGTGGGGGTGGGGGGGGGGGGGGGGGCGGCGGCCATCACACAAGCACTAACCACGCACACACACACACACACCCCTTTTGATATTCATTCCTCCTTTTACCCCATCCCCACCCTATCCACACACGCATAGCCCCCAACTCGCAGGCATGTCTACAGAGGGTGGGGGGGGGTAGAGATTGAGATAGTGGGGGGCAGAAATGGGGAGGAGGGGGAGGGGGGGGGGGATGTGGGAGGAGGAGGGGGAGGGGAGAGAAGGGGGGTGGGGGGGGGGGAAGAGGGGGGGGAGAAAGGAGGGGGGGGGGGAGGAGGAGGGGGGAGGGAGGAGGGGGAGGAGAGGAGGAGGGGGGGATGGGGAGAGGGGGAGGAGAGATGGGGGAGGGGGGTACAGAGTGGGAGGGAGAGTGGGCAGAGGCACAGAGAGATGGCGCATGGCGTCACAGGGCAGGGCTGGTTCCCGAAACCAATACTCACTCCAGATCCAGGATCTGCTCCAGCCCAGGTTAGAGGGGACCATTGGGGGAGGACCCCAGGGGACGGAGAGATGGGGGTGGAGGAGGGGACTGAGAGGGGGAGGGAGAGAGGGCCGAGGCACACTTGCTGTTCTTTGGCGTCACAGGGCAGGGGGGGTTCCCGAAACCAATACTCACTCACTCCAAATCCAGGATCTGCTCCAGCCCAGCAGACCCATTGCGACATCATCAGCGAAAGACAGTCGTTTTTATTTCAAAGTTTTGTCTGATTTTTGAACATTTTCGGTAATAACTCGAAAAATAAAGCATAACATTTTCAGATAAGGCGATTTTGGAATCCACGGGAAGAATGTCTACCAGAATATGTAAAATTTTTGCCGTTACTGCGTCGTTTTTCCACGAAGATATGATTACAGGCAAACACACATGCAAATAAATATACATCCGAGATCAGAGTTTTATAAGTATAGTGCACTCCCTGATCTCTCTGCTCAACAACATTCCCCAGGGCCCTGCCATTCACTGACAATTCTGCTGTGGTTTGACTTCCCAAAATTCAACACCTCACACTTATCTGTATTAAATTCCATTAACCATCCTCAACCCACTTGCACAACTGATCAAGATCCAGTTGTAAAATATGATAACCATCTTCGCTATCTACAACACCATTTTTGTGTCATCTGCAAATTTACTAATCATGCCTTCTCAATAGTTCAATACTGTTTTATTTGTCACATATGCAACCGCACACCGAAAGACCAATGTCCTGTCAGCCTGTCCTTGAAGGCGTCGGAGGCATTACCCCGGTTCACCTTCCTACCGGCCCACTCCTCATGTCCCACGTCTCAAGATCCCTCCCGCTTACGCCGACCGACGAGCCTCAGGGCAGGTTACAGGTCCCGCCAACAGATGTGCCCTCGGGCTGGTTCCTGTTCCCGCCAATAGACAAGCTTTTGGGCAGGTTTCCAGTCCCGCCGACAGACAAGCCTTCGTGTGGGGTTCCTGGTTCAGCCTCAGACGAGCCTTCGGGTGAGTTCCCATTCCCACTGACAGATGAGCCTTCGGGTGTGTTCCTAGTCCTGCCAACCAACGAGACTTTGGGTGGGTTCCTGGTTCCACTGACAGACAAGCCTTCAGACAGGAGCCTGATCATGCCATCCACTACATTCTTATCTACATTGTTGATATAAACCACAAACAGCAGGACTTCAATACAAAAAAAAGCCCACCTTTCCCCCACTACCCTCTGCTTCCGTGAAACCAGTTCCTTATCTAGTTGATTAGTTCTCCCTGAATTCCATGTGATGTAAACTTCCAGAGCAGCACACTATGGGGAACCTTATTAAGTGCCTTGCTGAGGTCCATACAGACAACATCTGTGGCATTGACCTACTTGGTTACTTCAAAAAACTCAATCAGATTCACAAGACATGATTGCCCATGTACAAAACCATGCTGACTATCCCTAATCACCTACTGTCTATCCAAATATATGTATATATATATCTTATCCCTCATAATCCTCTCCAGTAACTCGCCCATCACAGATGTTAAGCTTACTGGCTATAGTTCCCAAGCTTTGCAGCTCGTCTTAAATAGTGCCACAACATTAGTCACCCTCCAAACTGCATGCATCTTGCCCGTGTCTAATGACGATTTGTAGTATATCTCAGCCAGATTATCTGCAATTTCCTCACTAGCTTTCCACAGTGCCCTCGGATATCTGATCAGGCCCAAGAGATTTATCTACTTTAACTAACCTACAAACACCACCCATTGCCCAACATTTATTTCCCCTCCTCCCTGTGCCCACCTGGATGCTCTCCTTTCCATCTATACTTCCTTCCTCTGGCTTTGCATTTTATGCCTCTTTTCCTTATCTCATTATCTTTTTATTTTCATCTCTGACCTTTGTCCAAGCATCTGTCAGTGAAACCCCCCTCACCCTCTATCTCTTACTATCACTTGCCATGCTTTGTTCCACCCCGTCCTCTCTTCCTGCTTTCTCCCCACAACAGCAATTAGTCTGAAGAAAAATCCTGACCTAAAATGA
Organism: Leucoraja erinaceus; assembly: GCF_028641065.1. Taxonomy (NCBI): domain Eukaryota; kingdom Metazoa; phylum Chordata; class Chondrichthyes; order Rajiformes; family Rajidae; genus Leucoraja; species Leucoraja erinaceus. Next base: position 3,462,162 of record NC_073407.1, on the reverse strand, counting down.
CGCCTATAAATATTCACCAGATATGCTGCCTGACCTGCTGAGTTACTCCAGCATTCTGTGTCTTTTTGTAAACTAGCATCTGCAATTTCTTGTGACTAAAATAGAAAGATTAAACGAGAACTTACCAGTTTGAAGTTTGATCTGTATTTTGTGAGGAGTTACGATGAGGGATTACGTGAAGACCCCGTCCAGCACGCATGGGCGACATACTTCAAAGCAGCGGGGTGGAATCACAGAAACATCACAATAATTGAAATAAACATAGTAAAGATAAGGAGAACTAAGTTACCAGTTGATCTCTATAATTGAGGGTTGGAGCGGAGGGCACGTAATCCCTCATCGAAACTCCTCATAAAATACAGATCAAACTTCAAACTGGTAAGTTCTCGTGTAATCTTACAATTACTTCGGAGTCACTCACGTGACTCCGTGAAGATTGTAAAGCTCTGTGATTTCAAACCGTGTAACAGTTCATACTTCACTCACTGCCGAAGTCATCCAAGGGAGGAAGTATGTTATCATAATCAAACATGAATCTGTTTATAAAACAATAATGGTATTTATTTGAAAACAATAACAAAGAAAATAATGCCCCCCCGGGCTTAAATTATGTTTGCAGAGTCTAAAATTCTTTCTGCAAATAAAACAGGTTCTGCTAACGGCTTGTCGTAGAACATTTGAAAGGTTCTTTCCATGGACCACCCTGCTGTTGCCAGGATGTGGTCTAATGGCACGTCCATTCTTTTAGCCGCCGACGTGGATGCTGCCCTGGTGGAGTGAGATGTGTAAATGTCAGTATCCACTCCAGCAGCTCCCAGTACCTGTTTGAGCCATCTAGAGATGGTTTGGCTCGACACCCGACCATGTGGTTTTTTGTGGCTGACCCATAGAGCTTTTTCTCTCCCTCGGGAATCTTTAGTTGTGTTGATGTATAGCAGCAAGTGAGTCATGACACATAAACGGGGGTCAGGTGGGTATGCCCGGAATTCCATAATAAGACCTGAAGTTCCTGGTCTGCTGTGTTTTACCAGCTCCTGAATGGTGAATGTTATTTGGTCTGGTGTTATGACCATATTGTCCAGTCTGAGTAAGTGAAGGGACTGGACCTTTTGTGCTGAGACTAACGCCATCAGCATGAACGTTTTCAGGGTTAGCTGTTCCAGAGTGAGGGATCTGGCTGGTGACCATCCCCTCAGGACAACACTGACATCCCAGATTTTGGTATACCTAGGTCTGGGGGGATTCGAATTGAAGATCCCTCTCATTAATTTGATCACCAGCGGATGAGACCCTATGGCCTGTTGACCTGGTGCCTGTCTTAGGTAGGCTGACAGTGCACTTCTAGCACAAATGATAATACTATAGCTCAGACCTTCATCATGGTGAAGGCTGGCCAGGAACTCCAGTACATTTGTTATGGTGGTTGATGAGTAGGTTGTCCCTGTTCTCGAGCAGTATGTTTCCCATTTTCTTATGCTCGAGAGATATTGTTTTTTGGTGGAAAGTCGGTGAGACGCTGTCATTGTGTCCATGGTCATGTTTGACAATCCCAGGTCCAGCAAAGGTCTTTTTTGAATCTGCAACCCAGTAGGTTAATTCTGTCATGGCATGGGTGACTTTCGCCTGACACAGGGTGAATCAGTAGATCTGGTCCGCTGGGAATGGTCATTGGTGTTTCAATGACCCTGTCAAGGACCACTGGGAACCATGGCTGTGTAGGCCAGTCGGGTACTACCAAAATGCCTGAAGCAGAGTCCATCTGTATTTTGCGTAGTACCCGACTGATGAGGCAGAAGGGGGGAAAGGCATAGAAAAAATAGTTCCCCCAGTCCAGCGCGAATGCATCCATCGCCGCTGCCTCAGGGTCTGGTTCCCAAGCGACATACATTGGTACCTGGTGATTCAGTCGGGATGCAAAGAGATCGAAATCTGGTGTGCCATATTGCTTTGTAATTTCAGCAAATACTTTGGGGTTTAACATCCATTCGGTGTTATCATTAAACTTGCGTGACCTGGTGTCTGCCACTGTATTTAGCTTACCTGGTAGGTAAGTTGCTGATAGCCAAATATGTTTGTCGACACACCATTGCCAGATTGTGTTGACCAAATTGTCACATGATATCGATTTTATCCCGCCCATATGGTTAATATAGGCCACCACTGTGGTATTATCAATCTGCAAACGAACATGCAAATGGTGCATATTCATACAATATGCTTTTAAACCATAGAACACACCCAACATTTCCAAATAGTTTCTGCCCAGTGTCTGTAGTAGTGATGATTCTAGATTAGTCCATCTACCCTGTACTGGATATGGTATTAGTTGCTCCCCAGCCTTAAGCACTGACATCTGTTTGTATAGTTTACTTTGGGTTATTGATAATGATAGGAACTGGAACTATGCCAAATGTTCTCTATCCACCATTGTAACTCTGATATTGCTTCAATGGGCAATTTCATGGTTTGGTCAAAATGCATGTCGTTTTAACGCTTGCACCTTTGCTCTTTGTAAGTTTTGATAATGCAAAGGTCCAAACTGGGTAGCTGGAATTGCTGTTACCATTTTCCCAATTTCTCTTGCCACTTGGCGGATGGTTGGTCGATTGTTAACCATTAATTTGTTACACGTTTGTGCCAATTCTGCTGATTTCTCTTTTGGCAATGTCACAGACATGTGGACTGAGTTAATTGTGAATCCCAGAAAGTCCATAGTTGTGGATGGCGTCAACTTAGATTTATCTGGATGTATGACAAACCCCAAGGTGTCAAATAAATGTCTATTAGCTAATACAGCTGAATTAGCTAATTCCATTGTTTTGCCTATTATCAAAATATCATCAAGATATGCCATGACAATATGTTTTTGTTTTCTTAATATTGCCAAGGCTGGTTTTAATATCTTGGTAAACAGTCTTGGGGCTGATGTTAGACCATTAGACAATGATTTGAACTGCCATTGTTGCCCCATCCAGGTAAATTTTAGGTATCTACGATGATCCTTATGAATAGGTACTGAATAGTATGCATCTTTTAAATCGATGCTTGCCATAAAGTATCCTTTGGAAATCAGTTGTTTGGCAGTCACAAATGTTTCCATTTTAAAGTGTATATACTTAACGAAAGTATTCAATGTAGTTAAGTCAATGATGCGACATCCACCATCTTTTTTGGTTTTGGTAAATATATTTGAAACAAATTCCAAAGGTTCATGTTCAGATTTCTCAATGATACCCTTTGTAAGTAACCTCACCAGTTCTGCTTGTCCCTCCAGTTTTTCTTTTAGTGAGAGGGTAAAACCCCTTTGGGGTGCATGCTGAACTGGTGGCATGTTTTCTTGAATGAATTCAATTTTATTTCCTCGAATACTGTTAAGTATATAATTATCAAGTGTGATAGTCCTCCATGCTTCCATAAACAGGTGTAGTCTCCCCCCTGTTAGCACAATTCCCCCACCTTTTATGTACTGGTAGGAACCAGACCCACTTACCTCCATTGTTATTGGTGGTGTATTCATTTCTTCTGTTTCTGGTTCCTTGTCTCTCATGGTGGTGCTGTGTGGGGGTGGCGCATTTTCCATGGGGCCCGCTTTGGGCCCTGTCCTAAAAAAGGCTTCCGGGGATGGTGTGCAGGCCCTGAGCTTTCACCAGTCCCATGAAGTTGACGCCGACTGGTGGATGCGATGGGGTACTGCCGTCTGGGTTGAGTGGTTCTGCTCGTTCCGGGTCCTGCCCCCTCATGAGGCCAAATGCTTTGGATTCCTCATCCAGGTCTTTGACTTGCTTGGGCAAGTCCTTGCCAAATAGCTGGATCTGTGGTTCTGAGGCCAGTATTCTGCACAGTCCTGCAAATTTAGGATTGAGGGCAGGTCTTATTGCTTCTTTACGGAGGTTGTTAATCTCGTACTGTGTGTTGCACAGTAGAGCCAGGGTATCTTGCTGGTTAGTTGTCATGTCTACCCCGTCCACGGAATGAGCATATGAGGTGATAGCCAACGTCAAGAGCTTCAATATTTTCTGCAGTTTCAATTCTTGGGTTCTGATACCCTGCCCAATGTACCCCCAGATTTGACTATTGACGGCAGGTACATTGAGCGAAATGCAGTTTTCAGGAGGCGTGTAGAGGTCCAACGCCTCATTGACTACCTGTTCTTGCAGTGGTTTAAAGGACAGGTAGTCAATGCTGGCCGCCAGTTTAGGCTGTAACAGCCGTCCTGCTCCCGGTGTTGCTGCGTAGCGGTTCACCACTCCCAGCAGCTCTTCCTATTCCTGTACCCCAAGCATACTCCCGGTATCTTCAGCCAGTGACCCCTGTTCTTGACCAGCCCAGTCCTGGTCGCCAACACTCCCCTCTGCTGAGGGAGATGCGATGGCCAGTGCGTGGTAGTGCACTGGAGCGGGAGTGCCTGTGCTCCCTTGGCGAGCTTGCCCCATATTCCGGAGCAAATCTCGCTGCAGCATTTGCTCCATGAGCCTTTCCATCAGGCTCAAACGGCCACCTTTGCCGCTCTTGGGCAGTGAGTCTTCCGCATCGGATTCGTCTGAGTATACCGGCCGGTCCGACTTCCGTTTTGCCTTACCTCCAGCCCACTGCTGTTGTTCAGGCTGTACTAGCAGCGCTGGGCTCGGCTCGAAATTGCTGTCGGTGACTGTGGACCGCAGCATGTGCGGTCCAGGTGCTGCCGGTTGCCCCCCACTGATGGAACTCTCCTGTTCCGTCAGAGTCGAACGGGGTACGACCTTTCTTGCTTGTTTTCCCTTGTTCATGATCCTGTGAGTGAACAAATCAGAACAAGTGTTTCGAAAAAACACGACCTCAGAGTAAGTTACTTACCTGGAGGTCCCGTTTTTAAACTTCTAGCGGGAGCACCTGTACTCCCGTTCGTCGCTGTTGCTCTGCGTGAGACGCTATGTCGCGCATTCGTGCTGGACGGGATCTTCACGTAGTCACTCACGTGACTCCGATTTAAAATTTATAGTTTCTTTTACATCACATTACACAAACACTTTTGGGTATTTCTTTATCTTAGCTGTTTTTGTTTTGCCAAATGGTCTAACTTTTGTGAAATGCCTTAACTAGCTGGACCATTGGATTTCACGCAGGACCTTATGATTTCCCCGTGGCATTTAGCAACAAGCAATAATCCTTGCTTGGTGATCCTGGCATTCCAGAAGTCTGAAGAAAGGTCTCGACCCGAAACGTCACCCATTCCTTCTCTCCAGAACTTGTCCTGTTGAGTCACTCCAGTATTTTGTGTCTACCTTCCAGAAGCATTACTATGAAACTGAAAACCTACTTACCATTTTATATTTAATGCTTTCATTTACAAAAGTGATGAAATCTTCACAGCAAATTTTACTTTCACACATTTAGTCCTTTAATTTACAAGTTATAAAATCTCTTTGGCAAGATTTATTTTCAGAGGTGTGTGCTTTGCGTATTTGACCTTATTGTGGATTATTTCATATCTTCCATTTTCAAGGAGCTTGCAATGAGCATTGTATAATGGAAGTTGTTTCCCTGAAAAGCATACTGTACAGCAATGAAGGTTGACACAAAATGCTGGAGTAACTCAGTGGGTGATGCAGCATCTCTGGAGAGAAGGAATGGGTGACGTTTCGGGTCGAGACCCTTCTTCAGATGGTGGTACATATACTTCTTCTGGAATAGATTTCTCTTTTTGTTTAATTCTACAAACCCTCAAGGACCTGGCAATTTACAATCTGAAGAAGGGTCTCGACCCAAAACGTCGCCCATTCCTTCTCTCCAGAGATGCTGCCTCACCCGCTGATTTACTCCAGCATTTTGTGGCTACCTTTGATTTAAACCAGCATCTGCAGTTCTTTTTTACACACTGTACAGCAATGACCCTGACTCGTTGAACAAACCCAAATAACTTCACATTAGATGTAATGTGACCGGTGTGAAAGGGGAGGTGAATACCGAAGTTAAAGTGTTGTATATGAATGCGCAAAGTATAAGAAATAAAGTGGATGAGCTTGAGGCTCAGTTAGAAATTGGCAAGTATGTTGTGGGAATTACAGAGACATGGCTGCAAGAAGACCAGGCTGGAAACTGAATATTCAGAGATATACATCCTATTGAAAAGACAGACAAGTGGGCAGAGGGGGTGGGGTAGATTTGTTGGTAAGGAATGAAATTCGGTCCCTTGCGAGGGGTGACATAGAATCATGAGATGTAGAGTCAGTATGGATAGAACTGAGGAATTGTTAGGGTAAAAATACCCTAATGGGGCATCTACAGGCCCCCAAACAGTAGCCTGGAGGGTGCAAGTTGCATCAAGAGTTAAAATTGGCATGTAGAAACGGTAATGCTACGGTGGTTATGGGAGATTTCAACATGCATGTAGACTGGGAAAATCAGGTTGGTACTGGACCTCAAGAAAGGAAGTTTGTGGAGTGCTTCCGAGATGGATTCTTGGAGCAGCTTGTACTGGAGCCTACCAGGGAGAAGGCAATTCTGGATTTAGTGTTGTGTAATGAACCGGATTTGATAAAGGAACTCAAGGTAAAGGAACCATTATGTGGTAGAGATCATAATATAATATAAATCTTCAATTTGAGAGGGAGAAGGTACAATCAGAAGTGTCAGTATTTCAGTTGAACAAAGGGGACTATGGAGGCATGAGGGATGAGCTGGCCAAAGTTGACTGGAAAGAGACCCTAGCGGGGATGACAGTGGGACAACAATGGCAGGTATTTCTAGGAATCATACAGAAGGTGCAGGATCAGTTCATTCCAAAGAGGAAGAAAGATTCTAAGGGGAGTAAGAGGCGACCATGGCTGACAAGGGAAGTCAAGAACAGCATAAAAATAAAAGAGAAGAAATATAACATAGAAAAGATGAGCGGAAAGCCAGATGATTGGGAAACTTTTAAAGAGCAACAGAAGATAACTAAAAAGGCAATAAGGGGAGAAAAGATGAGGTACAAAGGTAAGCCAGCTAAGAATATAAAGGAGAATAGTAAAAGCTTCTTTAAGTATGTGAAGAGGAAAAAAATTAGTTAAGACAAATGTGGATCCCTTGAAGACAGAAACAGGTGAATTTATTATGGGGAACAAGGAAATGGCAGACGTTGAGCAGGGACTTTGGATCAGTCTTCAATAAGGATGTTATGACTCCCGAATGCAAGTACTTCAGAGCCGTGTAACACAAGTCAAAAACCAGGTTCAAGTTCAAAAATAGCTTTAATTATTCAATGGAACACAAAACCCAAACCTGATTTAAACAACCCAGTCAGGGATATGGATGAACTGACAAACAATTTAACAATGCTCCAGCCAGCCACGTGATGGACCGTCGAACCTGAGACTCTAAAACCTGCCTAAAGAGATATAACCCTGAAACAAAATACACGAAAACACTAAGGTCAGCCCTTATCCGTCCCAATTCAATATTTGTTACCAAGGAATGGTGAAAGTACACAAAGTTCTATGCCATGTGGCCAGGCCTCCCTCAGCTCACACCAGCAGTCTGCTCATCAGTCAGGGTCGACGAAGAAGAGAGAGAATCCTGGGAAGCTCTGGTATTTAAGCTTCAGATGAGTCACCCGTCACCTGACGCAGCTTGGCCAATCGGGTACGAGAGCCTTTAACCCCTTGATTCCAGACTCACAGCCACGAGGCCTGTACTCGGGAGAGAAACAGAGAAAGGTAAGTAGAGGTCAAATTTGCTGACGACACTACTGTGGTCGGACTTATTTCAAAGGGAGACGAGGCAGCCTACAGAGAGGAAGTCCTGAAGTTGACAACCTGGTGCTCAGAAAACAATCTGGCTCTGAACACCAGGAAAACAAAAGAGCTCATTGTCGACTTCAGGAGGCACAGCACCGACTTAGTCCCCCTACACATTAACGGCGAGTGTGTGGAGAGGGTCAACACCTTCCGGTTTCTCGGCGTCCATATCGCGGCTGACATCTCCTGGACGGACAACACGACAGCGGTCATCAAGAAGGCTCAGCAGCGGCTGCACTTCCTGAGGGTCCTCAGGAAGCACAACCTGGACTCTAACCTGCTGCTGACCTTCTACCGCTCGTCCATCGAGAGCCTGCTGACATACTGCATTACAGCATGGTATGGCAGCTGCACCATGGCAGACAGGGAGAGGCTTCAGAGGGTAACCAGGACAGCGCAGAGGATCATTGGTTGCCCTCTCCCCTCCCTGATGGACATCTACACCTCCCGCTGCCTTAGCAGGGCAAAGAAGATCACCAAAGACAGCTCCCATCCTGCGTTTGGACTGTTCGACCTGCTGCCCTCTGGAAGGCGCTATAGGTGCATCAAATCCAGGACAAACAGACTCAGGAATAGCTGCTTCCCGAGAATTATATCTACCATAAATTCAAATCCACACATGCACTGACTACACCGCCCAACACGGACTTCCATCTGTATATATGTATATATGTATGTAGCGCCGTAGAATTTTTGCACCTATTCCCCCCCCCCCCCCCCATCTCCCTTCTGTTTTGTTTTTCTGTTTCTTGTTTTTTGTGTAAAATTGTATGTATGCACTGAGTACGAGCAGCTTTCAGTTTCACTGTACATGTATAGTGACAATAAATGGCATATCTATCTATCTACATAGCATTCACCAGGAGGGTGAAGCGCCTAACACCCCCACCCAAAGATACCGAATACGTTTTTGAAAATGAACTAAAAAACACCACCAAATTTCAGCAACTATTCAGTAGCACAGACATCACTGGCGCGACAATGCATCAGCCAAAACATTATCTTTGCCACGGATATGCCTGATCTCCAGGTTGTAGTCTTGCAGCTGCAAACTCCAGCTCATTAACCGCCGGTTCTTATTCTGCATATTCTGCAAAAATACCAAAGGATTATGATCCGCGAGTATGATGACAGGGACATTCGAGGAGCCAACATAAACCTCGAAATGATTCAGAGAAATTAAAACAGCAAGGGTTTCTTTCTCAATGGTGGAGTACCACTTCTGATGACGATTAAACTTCTTAGAGAAGTACGAAACTGGATGCTCCACCCCATCTGAATCATCCTGTAGAAGAACTCCACCAACCCCACGATCACTAGCATCCACTGCCAGCTTAAATGGACGCTCAAAATCAGGTGCCGCAAGCACAGGTGCGCGCACCAGAAGACTTTTAGTATGATCAAAGGCTTGTTGACACTCTGCGGACCACACAAAAGCTACCTTTGGACTTAGCAAATCCGTCAAAGGGGCAGCCACCGTAGAGAAGTTTGGACAGAATCCTCTATAGTACCCAACCATAGCCAGATACCCACGGAGTTCAGTCCTAGAGGTTGGAGCAGGAAATGCGACAATATGCCCCACCTTTTCCTTGAGAGTGCGAACCTGACCCCGGCCTACCACCTTACCCAGATACGTTACCGTAGCCTGGCCAAACTCACACTTCCCCAGATTGATCGTTAGGTTTGCCTCCGCTAGACGATGAAATACCGCCTTCAGGTGACCGATGTGTTCGAACCACGACCTGGAGCACATAACCAAATCATCAAGGTATGCCTCACAGAAGGACAAACCAGACAATACAATGTTCACCAACCGTTGGAAGGTTGCCAGCGCATTGCGCATCCCAAATGCCATTACCGTGTACTGAAGAAAGTCATCAGGCGTAACGAACGCAGAGATCTCCCTGGCCCGCCTAGTCAAAGGAACTTGCCAATACCCTTTTAACAAGTCCAACTTAGACACAAAAGATGCACTTCCTACACGATCTACGCAATCCTCCATCCGTGGGAGAGGATAGCAATCCGGCTTAGTTACACCATTTACTCTCCGAAAGTCCGTGCAAAACCTGTCCTCCCCATTAGCCTTCGTAGCCAGTAGACACGGAGAACTCCACGGACTACAACTAGGTTCAGCACATCCATGCCGCCGTATATAGTCAACCTGACTCCTTAGACGATGACGCTTGTCAGGGTTGACCCGATACGGATGCTGTTTAATTGGCGCAGCACTGGCCACGTCAATGTCATGCTGCAACACAGACGTGTGAGAAGGCACATCCGAGAACAGTGACCCATTTGACTCTACTAAAGCAAGCAGATCACCCCGCTGACCTTCAGTCAAATGAGACAACTGCAAGGGAAGCGACTCCAAAGCCTCAGAGTTACTCAGCTTTCCCTGCGTCACTGCCACAGACAACCGTGCCTCACCCACATCACCACCCGTGTCAGGGGGCAGCACCACTACAGCCAAAACAGGCTTAGACGAAACCGAAGGACATAGCTCCTCCCCATCAACCTCCACAGGCTCCTGCTCATGGTACTGCTTCATCATGTTGACATGACAGAGCTGAGTCTTACGCCTCCGATCAGGGGTACCAATAACGTAATCCCTCTCACCAACCTTCTTAACCACCTGATAGGGACCGCTATACCGAGCCTGCAGACTGGAACCAGGAATAGGCAACAACACCAGGACCTTGTCACCTGGAGAAAAATTCCTACTAGAAGCCTTCCTGTCGAACCAGTCCTTCATCCTAGACTGAGCAGAAGCAAGATTACCCGTTGCCAGTTTGCATGCCCTCCTCTGTCTAGAGCGAAAAGTACAGACGTGGTCTAAAATACTACGTTTTGTATCCTGCAACCATTTCTCCTTCAGGACCCTCAACGGACCACGTACAGTATGCGCGAACACCAGGTCAGCAGGACTGAACCCTAAAGACTCCTGCACGACCTCACGCACCGCAAACATAACTAGATGCACCCCCTCATCCCAGTCTTTTTCAAACTCCAGGCAGTAAGTCCTCAACATAGATTTCAAAGTCTGGTGAAACCTCTCGAGAGCTCTCAGGATGATACGCACTGGAGTAACAATGCTTAATATCTAACAACTTCATTACCTGACCAAAAACCTTCGACATGAAGTTGGAACCTTGGCCACTCTGCGCAACCTTGGGCAAAACGAACAATGAAAAAAACTTAGTGAGAGACTTAACAATGGTAGGGGCAGTAATTCTACGCAAAGGGACCACCTGCGGAAAGCGGGTAGACGCACACATAATTGTTAATAAAAACTTGTTGCCCACCCTTGTCCGAGGTAGAGGACCCACACAATCAACTAGTATCCGCTCAAACGGCTCACCGACCACAGGGATTGGATATAAAGGCGCATGAACAATCGATTGGTTTGGCTTTCCTGCCACCTGGCAAATGTGACAACACCTGCAGTGCCGTTTCACGTCCTTTTTCAACCCTGGCCAAAACAAATTCCGTAAGATACGGTCATACGCCTTATTGACCCCCAAATGTCCACCCAGAGGACCATCATGAGCCAAACAGAGTATCTCGTCCCTATAGCGACGAGGCATCACAATCTGATCAACCACGCTCCAATCATCATGCCCAGATATATCCAAGGGAGACCACTTTCGCATCAGTAAGCCCTCCCTTAGAAAATACCCCTTTACCGTGGCATCCATATCCTCCTCAGGCACTGCGCAGTCGAACAGATCAGATAAACCTGGATCACTCTTTTGTTCCTCAACCAGCCGGTCAAGTGACAGCGACATCGGCACATTTCCAGACACTATCCCATCTTGAGATGGAGAAACACCCTTCACAACACAGGATCTATCATCCTGATCCCCAAAAATGCTCTCACTCAGGTCCACCACATCCTCAAACTTCGCCTGGCTCTTAGCCATAGCCCTCGTGACAGCACAAGCTGCGAAGACCCTCGGATGCTGCATAGCCAATCTATCAGGACTCTGCACCATCGGAACAGCCGTCACCTCAGGAGTAACTAAAGCTCTACCTCCTGCCAAGTAATTCCCCAAAATCACAGAAACTCCCCCAACGGGAAAACACGGCCGTAACCCAACAGTTACCCGGCCTGAAACCAACTCGGACTCGAGACTCACGGTATGCAAAGGCACTACCATGTCATCCATCCCGAATCCTACCACTGGGACACTTGACCCAACCGATGATTCCCCAGAAAACGGCAGTACACTATCCAATATAAAGGACTGAGTAGCACCAGTATCACGCAAGATGTATACTGGAACTCTATCACCCCCATCCTCTAGAGAAACAAAACCATTCATGATGAACGCAGAATAATTCCTACACTCATCAGACTCAGGCACCTCAGGTACCACAGGTGCCTTCTGTGTACCCACCAAAGCCACAGGCTTTGCATTTTTCTGCTTCAGAACGGGACACGACTTTAACATGTGCCCTCTCCCTCTACAATAGTAGCACACAGGACCTTCCTTAGTCCTCAAATTTCTGTCAACCTTATCAGTTCGGACCTCCCCCTGTATCAAAGTGCTGCCACTTGCAGGCACAGAAACAGCTTTGACACTGCCACCGGCGACACCACCACGATCAACCGGCCGTGCACCAAAACTATAGGATCGCCCAACAAAATCAGATTTATGAGTCAATACATACTCATCTGCCAACACCGCGGCCTTAGACACCTCATTCACCTTCTGCTCATTAAGGTAAATAGCAACCCTCTCAGGGAGACAGTTCTTAAAGTCTTCCATAATCATCAAGGCCCGCAGTAGCTCAAAATCCTTCACTCCTTGAGAAGCGCACCACCTGTCAAAAAGTGCCTCCTTCTCCCTAGCAAACTCCACATAAGTCTGACTATCAAACTTCCTAAAGCGCCGGAATTTCTGCCGGTACGCCTCTGGAACTAATTCATAAGCCCTTAATACTGTAGACTTCACACACTCATAGTCCAGACTGCTTTCAACAGATAAAGACGAGTACACCTCCCGTGCTTTACCCACAAGGACACACTGCAATAGCAAGGTCCACACGTCCCTAGGCCACTTCAAGGACAAAGCCACCCGTTCAAACACTGTGAAATACTTGTCCACATCCTTCTCACTAAACGGGGGAACCAGGCGGATGTTCTTGCTCATATCAAACTCCCGTTCCCTAGAAGAAACCCGGGAGGCATCCAATTCCTTCTCCCGCAGCCTAATCTCTGCCCTCTTGGTTTCCTCCTCAGCCCACGCAGCTGAAACTCTGCTCTTTTGGTCTCCTCCTCTCTCATTGTCAGCTCTAACTCCTTCAACCTAATGACTGCCTCCATGTCCTGACCAGGCTGAACAGAAGGTGGGGGACTGTCTGCACAGCCAGGCAAAACCCTACCCTCCACCAACGCAGCCCACAACACCGATTTAATGAACTGTTTCTTTGAATGCTTGTCAACAGGCACGTCATAGTTCTCTGCCAGCAAAATCAAATGCTCCTTCGTACATCTATCAAACAACTCCCGACTAGGAGCCTCAACAAAGTCCTTCCCTTTAAACTCCATATCAAATGTAGCGCTAAACTCTGGGCACAAATGCTATCACAAACAGGGAAGAAAAAATTCCCTCACACACACACAGACTTCCTCAGTCACCAGAAGCCTACCAAAAAAACCCCCCAAAAACGTCTAGGGTCCCCACAGGACGAGCCCCCGTTTTGTTACGACTTCCGAATGCAAGTACTTCAGAGCCGCATAACACAAGTCAAAAACCAGGTTCAAGTTCAAAAATAGTTTTAATTATTCAATGGAACACAAAACCCAAACCTGATTTAAATAACCCAGTCAGGGTTATGGATGAACTGACAAACAACTTAACAATGCTCCAGCCAGCCACATGATGGACCGTCGAACCGGAGACTCTAAAACCTGCCTAAAGAGATATAACTCTGAAACAAAATACACGAAAACACTAAGGTCAGCCCTTATCCGCCCCAATTCATTATTTGTTACCAAGGAATGGTGAAAGTACACAAAGTTCTATGCCATGTGGCCAGGCCTCCCTCAGCTCACACCAGCAGTCTGCTCATCAGTCAGGGTCGACTAAGAAGAGAGAAAATCCTGGGAAGCTCTGGTATTTAAGCTTCAGATGAGTCACCCGTCACCTGACGCAGCTTGGCCAATCGGGTACAGAAGCCTTTAACCCCTTGATTCCAGACTCACAGCCTCGAGGCCTGTACTCGGGAGAGAAACAGAGAAAGGTAAGTACATAGCATTCACCAGGAGGGGAAAGCGCCTAACAAACGAAGATACAAACAATCTTCCTGATGTACTAGTGGCCAGAGGACCGAGGGTGACGGAGGAACTGCAGGAAATTCACATTAGGCAGGAAATGGGTCGAGTAGACTGATGGGACTGAAGGCTGATAATCCTCATGGTCTGCATCCCAGGGTACTTAACGAAGTGGTTCTAGAAATTGTGGACACACTGGTGATGATTTCCAATGTTCTATAGATTCAGGATCAGTTCCTGTGGATTGGAGGTTAGCTAATGTTATCCTACTTGTTAAGAAAGGAGGGAGAGAGAAAACAGGGAATTATAGACCAGTTAGCCTGCCATCGATGGTGGGGAAGATGCTGGAGTTAATTATAAAAGATGAAATAGTGGCACATTTGGATACCAGTAACAGGATCCGTCCGAGTCAGCATGGATTTACGAAGGGGAAATCATGCCCGACTAATCTTCTGGAATTTTTTGAGGATGTAACTTGGAAAATGGACAAGCGAGAGCCAGTGGATATAGTGTACCTGGACTTTCAGAAAGGCTTTGATAAGGTCCCACATAGGAGACTAGTTGGCAAAATTAGAGCTCATGGTATTGGGGGTAGGGTTCTGGCATGGATAGAAAATTGGTTGGCAGACAGGAAACAAAGAGTAGAGATTAATGGGTCCCTTTCAGAATGACAGGCATTGACTTGTGGGGTACCTCAAGGCTCGGTGCTGAGACCGCAACTATTAACAATATACATTAATGATTTAGATGATTGTATTAAAAGTAACATTAGCAAATTTGCAGATGACACAAAGCTGGGTGGCAATGTGAGGATGCTATGAGAATGCAGGGTGACTTGGACAGATTGGGTGAGTGGGCTGATGAATGTGAGGTCATCCACTGGTGGCAAGAAGAAGAAGGCAGATTATTATCTGAACAGTGTCAGATTAGGAAAAGGGGAGGTACAACAGGATCTGGGTGTCCCTGTTCATCAGTCACTGAAAATAAGCATACAGGTACAGCAGGCAGTGAAGAAAACAAATGGCATGTTGGCCTTCATAACAAGGGGAGTTGTGTATGGGAGCAAAGAGGTCCTTCTGCAGTTGTACAGGGCCCTAGTGAGGCCACACCTGGAGCATTGTGTGCAGTTTGTGTCTCCAAATTTGAGGAAGGACATTCTTGCTATTGAGGGAGTGCAGTTAGGTTCACGAGGTTAATTTCCGGGATGGCGGGACTGTCATATGTTGAAAGAATGGAGCGATTGGGCTTGTACACCCTGGAATTTAGAAGGATGAGAGGGTACCTTATTGAAACATATAAGATTATTCAGGGATTGGACACACGAGAGACAGGAAACCTGTTCCCGAGGTTGGGGGAGTCCAGAACCGGGGGTCACAGTTTAAGAATAAGGGGTAGGCCATTTAAAACGGTGATGAGGAAAAACATTTTCACCCAGAGAGTTGTGAATCGGTGCAATTCTCTGCCTCTGAAGGCAGTGGAGACCAATTCTCTGGATGCTTTCGAGAGAGAATTAGATGGAGTTTTTAAAGATATGGGATATGGGGAGAAGGCAAGAACGAGGTACTGATTGTGGATGGTCAGCCATGAGCTCGTTGAATGGCGGTGCTGGCTCGAAGGGCCGAACATACTACTCCTGCACTTATTGTCTATTATCTATTGACTATTAGCTGTATACAGTATTAATGTTTTCATTAAAACATTAGATGTGTCTATTTGCACTGAGGCATCATCCGTTATAATTATAAATGTCAATTTTTAAACATCTGTGTTTGCTTTGCTTATAATATTGCCCATCAATGATTTTTTTTGGAGAAAATGTGTAGAATTTGACTATGAAAATTCCCTCGTGCCACTGTTAGTGTAAAGCACAGTTATAATGTCAGCTACTTTGTTTTACATCAACCTAATGTAATTTTGCCTATTGACAAAATTATTGTGGCTCTGATGTAA
The DNA here is from genome assembly GCF_028641065.1 of Leucoraja erinaceus. Lineage (NCBI taxonomy): Eukaryota > Metazoa > Chordata > Chondrichthyes > Rajiformes > Rajidae > Leucoraja > Leucoraja erinaceus. Next base: position 3,446,181 of record NC_073407.1, on the reverse strand, counting down.
AAGGCTGTTTATATTCTCAGATGAAGCTGAATTTTATATCAACCATATAAACACAGATGCTTTGAGTAAAACCAGAAATTGGTTATTCAGCCCTCAATCTAAAACTTGCTTCTTGACATGCTCGGCCAGATAAACACGTCATCTCTGCATCTACGCTGCCAAGCCTTAAGAATATTGTATGTTTCATTTTTTCATTTTTTTAAACTGTAGGACATGTAGAAATGACAGCTGTGTTTATACACAGTACCCCCATTTCAGGGCACCATAATGTTTGGGACACATGGCTTCACAGGTGTTTGTAATTGCTCAGGTGTGTTTAATTGCCTCCTTAATGCAGGTATAAGAGAGCTTTCAGCACCTCGTCTTTCCTCCAGTCTGGAAACTTTTATCGCTTTTTATCAACATGAGGACTTTATCACAAAATGTGCCAATGACAGTCAAAGAAGCCATTATGTGACTGAAAAACAAGAATAAAACTGTTAGAGACATCAGCCAAACCTTAGGCTTATCAAAATCAACTGTTATGAACATCATTACGAAGAAAGAGAGCACTGGTGAGCTTACTAATCACAAATGGACTAGCAGATCAGGGAAGACCTCCACAACTGAAGACAAGAATTCTCTCTCTAATAAAGAAATTTCCCCAAACACCTGTCCGACAGGTCAGAAACACTCTTCAGGAGTCAGGCGTGGATTTGTCAATGACCACTGTCCGCAGAAGACTTCATGAACATAAAAAACAGGGGCTACACTGCAAGATGTAAACCACTGGTTAGCGGCAGAAATCGGATGGCCAGGTTACAGTTTGCCAAAAAGTACTTAAAAGAGCAACCACAGTTCTGGAAAAAGGTCTTGTGGACAGATGAGACGAAGATTAACATATCAGATAGACGGCAAGAGTAAAGTATGGAGGAGAGAAGGAACTGCCCAAGATCCAAAGCATACCACCTCATCTGTGAAACACGGTGGTGGGCGTGTTATGGCCTGGGCATGTATGGCTGCTAAAGGTACTGGCTCACTTATCTTCATTGATGATACAACTGCTGATGGTAGTAGCATAATGAATTCTGACGTGTATATACACATCCTATCTGCTCTAGTTCAAACAAATGCCTCAAAACATTGGCCAGCAGTTCATTCTACAGCAAGACAATGATCCCAAACGTACTGCTAAAGCAACAAAGGAGTTTTTCAAAGCTAAAAAACGAGTGACCGTCAATCACCCGATCTGACCCCAATTGAGCGTGCCTTTTATATGCTGAAGAGAAAACTGAAGGGGACTAACCTCCAAAACAAGCATAAGTTAAAGATGGCTACAATACAGGCCTGGCAGCGCATCACCGGAGAAGACACCCAGCAACTGGTGATGTCCATGAATCGCAGACTTCAAGCAGTCATTGCATGCAACAAAATACTAAACATGACTAATTTACACGACATTGCTGTGTCCCAAACATTATGGTGCCTTGAAATGGGGGGGGGGGTGAAACCAAAATATGTAAAAATGGTCTTTATTAAAATCTGCCAATGTGTATTTTAACCACATGTGATTTTTTTCTATTACAAATCTCAAATTGTGTAGTACAGAGGCAAACAAATAAATGATGGGTCATTGTACCAAACATTATGAAGGGCACTGTATAAACAGTACCCTAGGTTCAGTATTAACCCGCCCCTGCATAATGTCAACATGGTGTTTATCCTCGTTCTCAAATAGCCTCGTAATATTGTTCAAAGCTCTATTTCCCATATTAATTGTTTCCTGTACATGCGTATTAAGTTTTAGTTATTTATGTACAAGAACTACCAAATGTTTCTCAACACATGCACAAAGTATTTTGCACTCAAGGAATTGCCGATGTTGGTACAGGTATACAAAAAAGACATAAAGTGCTGGAGTAACTCAGTGGGTGGTCAGGTAGCATTTCTGGAGAACATATATAGGTGACATTTCTGTTCAGGACCCTTCTTCCCACAGTCTTTTACCCAGAGTAGGGGAATCAAAAACAAGAGGACATTCCATCCATCTGCTCACTACCACGCTCTGCCCCCCTTCACTCGCGTCACCCCCCATCCCAGCTGACCGCACGCACTGTCAACCGGGACAACCTCAGATCTCTCCAGCCTGCCCCCATCCCTCCACCCTCTCATAATGCCAACTTTGCCCTCCTCAACACCAGGTCGCTCAACAACAAAGCCCTTGCCCTCCATGAACTAATCCTTGACAACACTCTGGACTTCCTTCTGCTCACTGAGACCTGGCAACAACCCAATGTCTTCTTCTCCCTCAATCAAACATCCCCACCTGGATTTAATTTACATTTCCAAGCCCCGCCCCTCCCACGCTGTTATTTTCAACCAGAATTTTCGTATCACTGAACTCACCTTCCCCCCAGTAGCATCATTTGAATTCCTCGCCTTCAAAGCCCTTTCCTCCATGACAGTCATCCTCATTTACCGGCCACCTAAACGAAACCCCTCCTTCCTATCTGACTTCACTGAACTCCTCACACTTGCCTCATCCCTCTCCCCATGTCTGCTGCTACTTGGTGACTTAAATATTCACATGGACTCCCCCACCTGCAAGCTCGCATCTGAATTCACCTTTTTACTGGACAACTTCTCTCTCACTCAGCACGCCACCTTTCCCACCCATGACAAAGGTCACATCCTTGACCTGCTCTGCTCCACAAATCAACCGGTACTCGACTTACATCCTTGCCTCTTCCCCCTCTCTGATCATAAGCTTATACGGTTCACCATCCCTTCTCTGACACCTCGCACCCCGCTTCATCTGAGAAATCATCTTCCGTAATCTAAAATCCATTGATCCCCACCATCTCTCTGACCTGCTCTCCATCACTCTCCCCCTGGACTCAACCCTCATCTCACCTGATGATCTCACAAACCATCTCAACTCCACCTTGTCTACCTCCCTCAACACTCTGGCCCCCCTCAAAACAAGAACAGTAACTTTCGACACATCTTCACCCTGGTACGCACCTGCACTTCGTAAACTGAAACAGACTGGTCGCCGACTTGAACGACTCACAAAGAAATCATCTCTCACAGTCCACCTTGAAGCTTACAAACTCCACCTCACTGACTATAAAGATGCTCTTGAAAAAGCTACTTATCTTAACTACTAAACCAGGTTCGCGTCTTAATAAACAGACACCACACAAACTGTTTGGTAGACCAGTTCAAAACTTTACTTAACATCGGCCGATGGAAGGGAGGGAGAACTCCAGTCAAGTGACCAACACAGACACTTGACTGTCCTCAGCCACCTTCCCTTAACAACAGAATTACATTGCCTTAAATAGGTTTTTTTTTGTCCCCTTATCACATTCCACAGACATTAGTCATGGTCAGAGGTACTGGAAAAGGTTTCCACAGAATGCATCACATCAAACCTTTTTTTTTACATGGTACAAGATATACTAAAAACATTGTCCATTTGCCTTATCTCCAAATAGACCACCCTAGCTCTCTTCGCTGCTTCCTCTGTCATTTGGTCCCTCATAAACATAGGTCATTTGTTTACAAAGATGTGACTGTCTATTTCTCTCTTCCTTTATTGCCTCCTCCCCCATAAACATTGGTCATTTGGTTTATGGCATCTTACTTTCAAAGATATCTCTCTAGCTCCTTCACTTGGGAGACAATGTTATCTCACACACCCCGCAACCTGAGGAAAGCCTAATTTGACACTAAATATAAGCTGTAAGCTAGCCCAGAAACCAATTTAATATCTTCTTATATTTTTAACTAAAACTCGGCTTCATCATTCCATCCTTTTATCAAAATTTTGATAACAACTACAGTCCTTGCTGAGTACATACGAAAGACCATAAGCATCTCATCAGACAAATTAATAGTACACTAGTAACACAATCAATTCATAGTGGACAATCGTTTCACAAGTCCCTCCAAACATTTTAAATGGCCTCCAACCTCCCCCGGACGTGACACTAAGATACTACCATAGGACAGGAAAAGGATCATAAAAATTGCTCAGCCTTTATTCGGCTTCATTTGGAATTCCCTGTGTGCTGGTGTAACTGGTTCATGCTTCTCTTGTGTGGCACTGCATTTGCAACATAACAATGCCCTGTCACAAATATACTGTTTCCTTAAAATACACCAGTGCCTTGGTTGTGGCAAAAACAGGTAGATTTAACTGGCCTTTGCAGACTTCTTACTGTCTGTAGTCAGGGTATCTTTGCTGCGCTTGTCATGTTTGACTTCAATCTTGTTTAAAAGGAGGTGTGTACCATCCTTTAAATGTGGGTTAGTCCGCAAGTTTGCCATTCTGAAGAAAGTTCAGTCCATGTGGGCTGGGCCACCCCAGAATAAAGGGAGCATCAATAGCCCATCGTCCTTGTTTCCACAAACTGTTCACAGTCAATCAAATGTATCCAGCGACGATGATCTTTCATCTTTACAGCAGTTCATGTTGTTAGCAACACTTGGTTGTTTCTTTCAACAGTCTCAATTTCTTCTTGTCCCAGCACCCCCATCGTATAGCTTTTATGGCCTTGGTCACTGGTTTCCAGCAAAAACTCCTCCAACCTGGGAATGTAGATCTGGCAAGACATGGGTTAATTGCCGACCATACATAATTAGTTAATTGCCCAGGGCCTGTAAGTGGCTTCCCCCCACTCTCCAGGGGGTGGACAGAGCAGCTTTTCCTGCATCAATAAAAAGTTGTGAATCTTGTTCACCAGCTGAGTTTCTCCAGCACTTTTGTCTACCTTTGATCCTGCATGTTCCTTCCTAACACTTACTTCGCTGTGAATTTATTCTTTAATCCGATTATCTCCGAAGAGGCTCTCCCCACCTAAATATTCAATTCTCCAAATATGTTCTCTTCCCCAATCTACTTTATCTTCTCACCTTTTGTCCCTCATTGTGAGTTCCCTCAAACCTCCTTTTTTAAGTCATAAAACAATTTTTTCATCTACCTTCATTTCTCTCACACAGCACATGCTTCAACATCTTTTTGTTTGCTTGAAAACAGTAATCTTGCTTCATTTACATTTTAAAAGACAACCTCTGTTAACATATCAAAACAATCTTTCCCAAAAGAACTCATTCAGAATCAGTAATCAATAATACATTTTCTTTTCTCTGTAATTTTGACATTTCCAATCTCATTTAACACTTTAATCGGGATGAGTCTTTTTTTTAAACTTGGTTCAAAAGATCTATAATCAACCAACACATTTTATCCATCGAGTATAGCTCCGCACCCCATTCATGCCTGTTTCTTAACTTTAAAGGACAAACTTCTTAAAGCGACACACAACTTTGCACATTGCTTCGAATTTCACACATTCCACATACAAAAAACATTGTTTTACAAGCAGTACATATACAAAAACATTGTTTTACCAGCAGTATATAATATTTCATCTTCATAGACATCTCTTTGTAATTTACTTTCCCTTTTTCTGACAAGACTTCTGTTTACCAAAATCCTGGTTACCTAACCCTAATTGGACATTGATCCAGATCATGATTAGTCAGACTCCCCTTGACTTTTCAGTCTCCCTATCCTATCCTCATTTCTCCATTGAATTTTCCTTCATCCCCAATTTTTATAACATAGTTGCTTGTCAGAAAAAGGATTTACCTCCTGGGTAATTTTGTTTTGCAATCCCCATTGACTCTTTCCACCATCCCAGATACCTGTGGGTGGTGTACACAGTGAATTGCTGTTGGATATTAAAATGTGCAAATTTTCCTTATTATTGGTGGTTGGTAGAGCTTTACTCCACCTACTAAATAAATCTAAAATCAATACGCAATATTTATAACACTGGGCCCTTGGCATTTCAATAAAATCAACCTGTATGCATTCAAACGACCATTATGGCATTGGCGTCACCCCTGAGGGTATCCTAATTGGTTTGCCTGGATTATTTCATTAGCAAATTTTACATTCAGAGGCCTGCCACCACATTTCCTTTGTTATCCTATCATTCCCTCCTTACCAGCATGGGTAAGACGGGTAAAAATGTATCGTATACACCAACTTGTCCAAGCGGGGTGTGCTGAATCAATGGCACAGCCCTCTTGTTTCCATAGTTATTATTATATACAAGAGGCGTCCCTCTGTAATGTACATACCTCCCTCATATCTGGCAGGACCGTTCTATTTGCTAGTATCTGTTTACCAGATGTCACCACGCATTTGGATGTACAGGCTGCTTGCTTGGATACACTATCAGCAAATTCATTACCTTTTGCTATAGGGTCCCCAGCACCAGTGTGTGAAGTACATTTAATAATGACCAGCTGTTCTGGTAGCATCAATGCCTTAAACAAATTACACACAGAAAGGGATTCCCGTGCTCCCAATCCTGGAGAGCTTTGTAAGGTCAGAACTTCAAGTTATAGGGATGTTACTGACGGAACTGTCCCAGGTAAAGATGCCATTGCTACTGGTAGGGCATAGGGAGGTGGACATCTCACAAGATTATCTAACTCCTCCTCATTTTCATTACCAAATAGGGTCGTCGTGCCAGACATGAAGTCTCCTCCAGAGGATTTACCAGTACTGGGTTTATTTTTTACGAACCATCACCTGTTTCTCACCTCCTGCCTGTCTTTTAATTATATTCTCTTGTTCCTCTGCCCACTGGCATTCTAGTTGCAATAATTTCCATCCTTTCCTAGTGCTATCCTAGTTTCTTAACTCTATCTAGCAAAGTTACAAAATTGTGAGATTTAAAAAAAATCAAATCTGCAATTTATCCCATCAGATAAAGCATAACAATAAGTTTAATTTGACACCTAATTCACTTTCATATCTCAAGTAATAAAAAAATTATGGCCATTTTCATACTCGGAAATTAGCATCTTGTTCCCTATTGATTTTCTATGGACATAACAAAAAAGCTGTGATCATGGACAGTCAAAAGCCCATAACCTTCTTAAAAATTAAGAGAACTGAATGAAATTTTCAGTTATCCTAGATTGAACCATTCTGACACAAATATAAAATAATCTTACTTGGATGACCTGAAATTAAAGCATATAATTAGTTAGTTACCCAATTGTAGCTAATTTCAAACTTCAATTACTAGATCTAAACATATATCTATTTCTTAATAAATGATTAACATTTTTAAATAGCCTAAGTGTCCAAATATTATTCACAAATAATTCACAATAAAACATGAATTTTAAATCTCATTTACATCAATTTATAGGCCAAATGGAAGGAATTTAGTGTTCAATTGCTGTAAATTAAAGTATATTTTAAATCGGCTTTCTAGTGGGTTCCTGTCTTCCTTTCCCATATCAACACCTCTGCTTTTTTAATTGTCTCGACATTCCATGTTCCCCCTACTAGCCAGGCTTCATCCCCTAACCATTTGGTCAACTTGTAACTTAACATTCTAAATTTCTTATTAGACATAGGATTCAAATAACACATATATAGGACCGGTATCCAGAGCATTCCCCATAGATAGATAGAAAGAGGGAGAGAGAAAACATACTTCTTAATTCCGAATCATTCCAAATATATCAACCAGGCCGATCCACTAAATGAGACCCCAGTTTCTCAATTTGGCTGACTTTTTAATTCCTTAATATACGACCCAAGTGTCTCAACGAAGCAGACCCGCTAACCAAGACCTCAGTTTTTTTCCAACTTGGCAGACTTCTTAATACTGTAATATACAACGTCACATATTTCTCAATCCGACAATTCTTCGGATGTCTCAATAAGCCACACACACACCTCAACCCCCGTATCTCAACCCGACAAATCACGGATATCTCAACAAGGCCAATGAGCCCTTAGCAGAGAGAGAAAAAGAGAAAACAAAGAGAGATAGACGGAGAGAGAAAAAGAGAAAGAGAAACCGCTCAAGTCCTTCTTAAAAATATACACAATTCCATCTTAAAAATACATACACAATTCCGTCTTAAAAATACATACACAATTCCCATCTTAAAAATACATACACAATCCCTTCTTTAAAAAAAACCATATAAAGCCCAACTGGTCTTACCTTTGTCTGTTTCGAAGAACCTCGGCAGGGAACCAAGTCAACCTCTGATGAAGGATCACAGATGTTCCCGGGAGGTTCTAGGGAGTCGGTCTTACAAGGGGGCCGATAGAGCTCAGTTATCTCCCTTCCAATCCCGGCAACCTCCGTAACCGCTTGCACAGTCAGCCGTTGATGTGGTCCCAGCGAGGCCTGCATAACTACGCCAATGAAAAAGCTACTTATCTTAACTACTAAACCAGGTTCGCTTCTTAATAAACAGACACCACACAAACTGTTTGGTAGACCAGTTCAAAACTTTACTTAACATCGGCCGATGGAAGGGAGGGAGAACTCCAGTCAAGTGACCAACACAGACACTTGACTGTCCTCAGCCACCTTCCCTTAACAACAGAATTACATTACCTTAAATAGGGTTTTTTTTTGTCCCCTTATCACATTCCACAGACATTAGTCATGGTCAGAGGTACTGGAAAAGGTTTCCACAGAATGCATCACATCAAACCTTTTTTTTACATGGTACAAGATATACTAAAAACATTGTCCATTTGCCTTATCTCCAAATAGACCACCCTAGCTCTGTTCGCTGCTTCCTCTGTCATTTGGTCCCTCATAAACATAGGTCATTTGTTTACAAAGATGTGACTGTCTATTTCTCTCTTCCTTTATTGCCTCCTCCCCCATAAACATTGGTCATTTGGTTTATGGCATCTTACTTTCAAAGATATCTCTCTAGCTCCTTCACTTGGGAGACAATGTTATCTCACACACCCCGCAACCTGAGGAAAGCCTAATTTGACACTAAATATAAGCTGTAAGCTAGCCCAGAAACCAATTTAATATCTTCTTATATTTTTAACTAAAACTCGGCTTCATCACTCTCATTGCTGCAAAATCTGCCTACCTCTCCTCCATATTCACCGATCCCTGCCTAAACCACAGAACCCTCTTCTCCACAGTGGCCAACCTCCTCAAGCCTCGAGCCAACACTCTCCCTACCTCTACTCCGGATCTCTGCAACCATTCCTCCACTTTTTCGCTGATAAAATCAGCACCATCTATCAATCTTTATCCCCTGTACCCAACTCCCCAGCATGTACTCCACCACCTACCAAGGCCCCTCCTTTCAACATCTCCACTGACCTCCTTACCCCTCCTCCACACTGCTTCCTCTCCCAGTTTGACCTGGTCACCCCTATTGAAATCTTCAAACTCATCAGCTCTTCCAAACCTGCTCCCTCGACCCTCTCCCCACTCCACTGTTGAAGTCCTGCCTCCCCGTTCTCTGCCCCTACCTCACTAATCTCTTCAACTCCTCATTGTCGCAAGGAATTGTCCCCTCCGCTTTCAAAACTGCTGCTGTCACACCAATCTTAAAGAAACCTGGTCTTGATCCCTCCTCTCTCATTAACTACCGCCCAATCTCAAACCTCCCCTTTCTTTCAAAAACCCTGGAGCGTATCGTTGCGTCGCAACTTCATTCCCACCTCCTTGCGTATAACCTACTTGAACCCCTCCAATCCAACTTTCGCCCCCTCCATAGCACAGAAACTGCTCTCCTCAAAGTCCTCAACGACCTCCTCACCTCTGCTGACACTGGTTCCTTCAACATCCTCATCCTCCTCGACCTGAGCGCAGCCTTCGTTACAGTGAACCATAACATCCTGCTCACCAGACTCAAAGATCTCGGCATTGAAGGCTCTGCACTCAGCTGGCCTCATTCCTACCTTTCCAACAGATCCCACTTCATCTCTCTCCACAACCACACCTCTGCTACAGCCACAGTCACTCAAGGCGTTCCCCAAGGCTCCGTACTCGGTCCCCTCCTCTTCATCATCTACATCCTCCCCCTTGGTCAGATACTCCGCCACTTCAATCTGGACTTCCACTGTTACGCTGATGACACCCAGATCTACCTTGGCACCAAATCCCCCCACAACCCCTCCCATATCAACTCCTGTTTGTCAGCTATAAAAACCTGGATGCAACATAACTTCCTCAAACTCAACAGCGATAAGACAGAATTCCTCCTCATAGACTCCAAAGCCACACTCAACAAAATCAATAACCCACTCTCACCATCGACGGCACCACTGTCTCCCCATCTCCCCAGGCCCGCAACCTTGGCGTGACCTTTGATTTCACCCTCTCCCTTGAGCCTCACATCCGCCATGTCATTAAAACCTCCTTCTTTCATCTCCACAACATCGCCAAACTCCTCCCGCTGCTGAAAGACTCATCCATGTCTTCATCTCCTCCCGACTGGACTATTGTAACTCACTTCTCCTTGGCATCAGCTCCACCTACATCAACCGACTCCAACTGGTCCAGAACGCAGCCGCCCGACTCATCACCCATACCAAATCCTGGCATCACATCACTCCAGTCCTCAAACAACTTCACTGGCTTCCCATCTCCCCCCGGATCAACTACAAAATCCTGATCCTCACCTACAAAGCCCTCCACCATCTGCCCCCCCCATATCTCACTGACCTCCTCTCCCCCTACCAACCCTCACGGTCCCTCAGATCCACATCAGCTGGTCTCCTCTCCATCCACAAGTCCAACTTCCGCAGTTTTGGGGACAGAGCCTTCTCCAGGGCAGCTCCCAGGCTCTGGAACTCCCTCCCCCAACTGATCCGCTCTTGAGACTCTTGAAAGGCGCCTATAAATAAAATTTATTATTATCATTATTATACGTTTAAAGTGAGTGGGCCAAGATTTAAAGTGAGACGTCTTTTTCATTCAGAGGATGGCGGGTATATGGAACAAGCTGCCCGAGGAGGTTGTTGAGACAGTTACTCTTAAGGCTTTTAAAATACATTTGGCCAAGTACATAGAAAAAAATGATCTGTTTATTCCCACACTTTGTTTTCTGTTCTCTGCCCTCTCTCTGCCTCCGTCTCTGCCTCTGCCCTCTCTCCGTCTCTGTCGTGACCTCTCTCCGTCTCTCTCTGCCTCTGCCCTCTCTCTGCCTCTGTCGCTGCCCTCTCTCTGCCTCACTGTCTCTGCCCTCTCAGCCGCAGTCTGTGCCCTCTGCCCTCTCTGCCTCTGCCCTCTCTATCTCTGCCCTCTCTATCTCTATCCGATCTGTCTCTGCCCTCTCTGTCACTGTCCTCTCTGTCACTGCCCTCTCTGTCTCTGCCCTCTCTGACCTCTGTCTCTGCCCTCTGCCCTCTGCCCTCTCTGTCTCTGCCCTCTACCCTCACTCTCTACCGTCTCCCTCTCTCGGCGTGCCTGCGAGTTGGGGGCTATGCGTGAGTGGATAGGACGGGGAATGGAGTAAAAGTAGCGAATGAGTAATATTAATATAATATCAAGGGGGGTGGTTAGTGTGTGTGTATGTGTGGGTGGTGGTTAGTGTGTGTGATGCTGCAGGCCGCCCCTGCAACCGCACTTTGAGGGGACGGTCTAGTATATTACTAAAACTTTCATCTTGTTTGTGATTCTCTCTGCATGTGTGTCCGCGTGTCTAGGGGCGCTGCACTGGCAGCAGCCTCTACCTACAGTCTGTCTGTTATTTCTATATATTTTTTTATATTTAGTTAGTCTAAAGTTTTGTGTTGGGGGAAACTTTAACTTTTCTATGTGCGGGAGGGGGGCAGGGTAAGGGGGAATCCGTTTCCCAGTCTCTTCCTGGCAGGGACGCGACTATTTCTCCAAGTCGTGTCCTCGCCCCCCACCTCGCGGCCTACCAGCTGGATCGGAGTGGCCTTTCCTGCCGGGGACCGGGAACCGGACCAGGGCTGCTACAGCCGCGGCGCAGCGCTGGAGTCATCGCGGAGCGGGCGATGCCTACCTGGGTCGCCGTTTGGAGCTCCGGAGCGTTGGGCCGTTGCTCCAACATCGTGGAGCTCTGGTGCGGAGAGCTTCCAACGCGGGCGGCGCTGACCGTCATTGTGGAGTCCTGGGGCAGCAGTCTCCACCCGGCGCAGCCTGCGGACTTTGGAAGCCGCCGACTCCGGTAGGAGGGGGCCGACTCTGGTGTCCACGCCGCTGAGGACATCCCGCAGCCCCGATGTCGGACTTACAACACCCCGGCGAGCGTCCTGAACATCGGGCCGCCCATAGCGGCAACTGCAGGGAGGCCCTGACCACGGGGAACAATGGAGGAAGAGACTGACTTTGGTGCCTTCCCACACAGTGGGAAACTTTGATTCAGCTGTGTGGGGATGTTTTATGTCAAACCCTATAGTGTGTTGTGTCCCTTTTTTAATTGTATGGCTGTATGGGAATTTCATTTCACTGTGCCATCTGGCACATGTGATGAATAAATCTATCTTGTATCTTGTATCTTGTATGTGCTCGCGGAACTACGCCCAAATGGTACATAATAGCGTTATAATTTTTGGACCACCTTACTCACAATTGCCCTGTGGTGTGTTTTATCTAAGTTTCGGTCAGATTGATGTTATATTTTACAAGTTATTCACAATTTAAAATTTAACTTCTAATTATAAAAAATCCAATTCCAACTACCTGCCCCTGCCCATTACAATGTTACAAAGACAGGACACTGAGTCCTATCATTTGAAAGATTGCAACGGGAAGGGGCAGGGCAAGGGAATTGGATTTTTTTTTGGTTTAATAATTGGGAGGGTGAGGAGGAGGGGGAGGGAGTGCTGGGGGATGAGGGGAAATCAGCCACACCTGCGCAGTTGGGGGCTATGGGTGAGTGTTGGAGTATTGCGTTGGGGGAACGAGTTGCGTTAGGGTACCAGGCCTCCCGTGTGACAGGGACCCAATGGGTCCCACTTAGTATAGTAAATTCTAAAATCCATGAAATCGTGAATGATTGCACCACAATCTCCATTGGCACCTTTTCCAAAGTCTTAGATGAAGATCATCACCTTGAGGATGACTTTCAATCCCTTTACTTTCTTCCACACAAGTTTTCCCCAAAGAAATATTTTCTGTTAGCTCCTCATTCATTCAGTACTTGTTGTCCTCCACTTTTTTTGGAGATCCAGATGGAAACAACCCTTCGGCCCACCAAGTCCATGCTAACCATTAAACATCCATTCACACCCCACTTTAACATCCACTCCCTACACACTCGTAGCAGAGGCCAATTAACCTACAAACCCACACGTCTTCTGGATTTGGGACAGAACTCACACAGCCACAGGAATAACGAGTACTCCACACAGACAGCACCTCTGGTCAGGTTCAAACCTGGGTTTTTGGCGCTGTGAGGCAGTGGCTTTATCAGCTGCTCTATTGTATCACCTATTGAAGGTGTTTGGTATCTTCTCCCATAAAAAGAATGATGCATAGTTTGTCTAATTCCTCTACCATCTTCTTATTTCCCAGTAGAATATCTCTTGTTCTATTCTTTGCTTGTCTTTTTTTCATATTTGTCATAACTTATTTTTACGCCTCTCACTAGGTTACTCATGCATGTGCCTTTCTCTTTCCTTAAGTGTATTGTGTTGAAATATAAAACGTTCCTAATATTAGTCCTCAAATTCTTTTAAAAACGCCTTCCTCTCACATTAAATCTATGTCCTCTTGATTTTGATACCAATATCCTATCAGTGGCTTTTAAATACTTGTTTTTGGTCATCCCTTGGCCGCTTTTGCTCCAGGGAAATTATGCCTTGCCTAAACAATCTTTCCCTAAAATTAAAGTACTCAAATCCAGGCTCCATCCTTGTGAATCTTATCTGTACGCTCTTCAGCACAACGATATCTTCAGTATAGTGCCAACTAGAACTGCATACAACAATCCAAAACCAGACCAACTAACTAAAAGATACTGTCGGGGTCCTTGCACAGAGTGGAGGGAGGAGGTGTAGGTGTTGCATCTCTTGCAGTTGCAGAGGAAGGTACCTGGTGAGAGGGTGGTTTGGGTGGGAAGGGATGATTTAGCCAGGGAGTTACGGAAGGAACGGTCAATGGAAAGCAGAAAGGGGTTGAGATGGGAAGTTGTGACTAGTGGTGGAATCCCGTTGGAAGTGGCAAAAATGTCAGATGATTATGTGCTATAAGCGACAGCTGAAAAGGTGAAAGGGGAGGACTAAGGGGACTATGCCCCTGATGCGACTGGGGGGAGGGGAAAGCAAAAGTGGAGCTGCAGGATACCGAGGAGACATGGCATCATGTATGATAGAAGAGGGGAAACCCAGTTCCCTAAAGAATGAGGACATCTCAGATGTCCTGCTATGGAACACCTTATTTTGGGTGCAGATGTGACGTAAATGGAGGAATTGGGAGTAGGGGATAGATTATTTGATGGAGGTAGGTGGGAAGATCTGTAGTGGGAGTCAGTAGGTTTATAATAGACTAGACAAAGTTGGGTCCCGTCCCCTCAACGCGTGGTTGGGGGGGGGGGGGGGGGGGGCGGCGGCGGCCTGCGGCGTCACACACACACATACTAACCACCCCCCTTGATATTATATTCATATTATTCATTCACTCCTTTTACCTCATTCCCGCCCTATCCACTCATGCCTCGCCCCCTACTCTCAGGCGCGTCTAGAGAGGGAGAGGGAGAGGGAGGGGGGGGGGGTAGAGAGAGAGGGCAGTGATAGCGAGGCAGAGAGAGAGATGGGGCAGAGAGAGGCAGAGACAGAACGGGGGAGAGGGGGAGCACGAGGAGGGGGAGTGGGGGGGAGGTGAGGTGAGGGGTGAGAGTGGGGTGAGAGGGGTGGAAGAGAGGCCGCGGGGCAGGGGTTTGGAAGAAAGGTCGGGGGGGGGGGTGATTGGAGAGAGGCCGTGGGGAAGAGAGAGACCAGGGGTGGGAGAGAGAGGAGTCGACCGAGGAGCCGAGAGAAAGCGACCCCGAGAGGAAGCGACCCCCGAGCGTCTTTTGAATAACGGGGGGAGGAGGGAGAGGTGGGGGGGACGTCACTAACAGCGTGCAGATCCAACACGGCAGCACACAGACCCATTGTGACGTCATCCGCGAAAGCCAGTCGGGTTTTTTTTCAACGTTTTTTTTTTCAGATTTATGAATATTTACATTAATAACTCGAGAAATAAAGCATGAATTTTTCAGATAAGGCGATTTTGGACTACAAGGGGAGAATCTCTACCGGAACATGTAAACCTTTTACTGTTAGCGCATCGTTTTTTCGAGATGTGATCACACACAAACAAATAAGCACACACACACACCCACACACACCCACACACACACACACACACACACACCCACACACACACACACACACACACACACACACACTAAACAACCCCCTTGGTATCGGAGAGGAGGGGAGGGAGAGGGAGGAGGAGGGAAGAGGTTGGAGAGAGGGGAGGGGGGAGGAGAGAGGGGAAAAGACGGGGTTGAGAGGAGGGGGGGGGAGAGAGAGAGTGGGGGAGAGCGAGAAAGGGGGGAGAGCAGGGGGGATGGGGAGATGGAGGAATAGCAGGGGGGGAGAGGAGGGCTGGAGAGGAGGAGGAGGAGGGGAGAGGAGGAGGGGGAGAGAGGAGGAGGGAGGGGAAAGAGGAGGAGGAGGCGGGGGAGAGGAGGAGAGGGGGAGAGGAGCAAGGGAGTGAGGAGCGGGCAGCAGGCAGCGGGAAGCAGGCAGCGGGGAGCGGGCAACGGGGCGGGTGTCAACCAAAAGATTTCGAGTTCAGCAGCTTCAATCCAGAGCCCGGGGTAGGGGGGGGAAGGGTTGTTCACAGGGGAGGGCAGGTTCCCTAACGCAATACTCCCTCGCTCTCTGCTGGCGGCTGCAGGCTCCAGTCTCCAGGGCCCGAGTACAGGGGGGAGTGATCGGGAGGTGACGTCACTCACAGCGCATGGAACACAGTGCAGGCCGCGCAACGCAGATCCATTGTGACGTCATCAGCGAAAGAGCATCAGCGAAAGAGACAGTTTATTTTCAAAGTAATTTCAGATTTTTGAATATTTTGATTAATCTTGAGAAATAAAGCATGATATTTTCAGATAAGGCGATTTTTGACCACGGGATAAATCGTCACCGGAATATGTAAAGATTTTACAGTTAGCGCATCGTTTTTTCGAGAAGATGTGATCACACACAAACATACAAATCCACATACAAGTTCAGAGTTTTATGGTTATAAGGATATTGATGTCAGTCGATACTGTATCTCTTGTGATGGAGACTGAGATCAAGGAAGGGGAGGGAGGCGTCGGGGATGTTCCAAATGGATTTGAGTACAGAATGGAAATTGGTAGTGAAGTGAATGAAGTCAGTGAGTTCTGCATTGGTGCAGGAGGTGGCCCCGATGCAGTTGGCAATGCAGCGGAGATAGAGTTGGGTAAGATGCCTGTGTACACCTGGAACAGCGATTGTTCAATGTACCTTACTAAGAGCAGGCATAGCCAGGGCTCATGTGAGTGCCCATGGCTGCACCTTTAATTTGGAGGAAGTGGGAGGAGTTGAAAGTGAAGTTGTTGAGAGTTAGGACCAGCTCCCCCGGACGTTAGTAGAGGGAAATTGGCTGGTTCTGCGGTTAAGGAAGAAACGGAGGGCTTTAAGGCTTCTTGGTGGAGGAATGGAGGTGTAGAGTGACTGAACTTCCATAGTAAAGATGAGGGAACAGGAGTCTGGTAAATAGACAATAGGCAATAGACAATAGGTGCAGGAGTAGGCCATTCGGCCCTTCGAGCCAGCACCGCCAATCAGTGTGATCATGGCTGATCATCCCCAATCAGTACCCCGTTCCTGCCTTCTCCCCATATCCCCTGACTCCACTATCTTTAAGAGCCCTATCTAGCTCTCTCTTGAAAATATCCAGAGAACCGGCCTCCACCGCACTCTGAGGCAGAGAATTCCACAGACTCACACCTCTCTGTGAGAAAAAATGTGTTTCCTCATCTCCGTTCTAAATGGCCTAGCCCTTATTCTTAAACTGTGGCTCATGGTTCTGGACTCCCCCAACATCGGGATCATGTTTCCTGCCTGTAGCGTGTCTAAACCCTTTACAATCGTATATGTTTCAATAAGATTCCCTCTCATCCTTCTAAACTCCAGAGTGTACAAAAGCTCAGCCGCTCCATTCTCTCAGCATATGACAGTCCTGCCATCCCGGGAATTAACCTTGTGAACCTACGCTGCACTTCCTCAATAGCAAGAATGTCCTTCCTCAAATTAGGGGACCAAAACTGCACACAATACTCCAGGTGTGATCTCACTAGGGACCTGTACAACTGCAGAAGGACTCTTTGCCCCTAAACTTGACTCCTCTTGTTATAAAGGCCAACATGCCATTTGCTTTCTTGACTGCCTGCTGTACCTTCATGCTTACTTTCATAGACTGATGAACAAGGACCCCCAGATCCCGTTGTACTTCCCCTTTTCCCAACTTGAAGCCATTTAGATAGTAATCTGCCTTCCTGTTTTTTATACCAAAGTGGATAACCTCACCTTTATCCACATTAAACTTCATCTGCCATGCATCTGCCCACTCCCCCCAACCTGTCCAAGTCACCATGCATTCTCATAGCATCCTCCTCACAGTTTGCACTGCCACCCAGCTTAGTGCCATCTGCAAATTTGCTAATGTTACTTTGAATCCCTTCATCCAAATCATTGATGGAAGTAATTGAAACGACGAAGGGCATGTGAAGTGTCTTGGACATAGGTTGGGAGGGATTGGACCAGGGAGATGGGATGGAGTTGAGGTACGTGAAAATGATTTCAGTGGGTCAGGAGCAGACAGACACAATCGGTCTGCCAGGACAGTTGTGTTTATGGATTTTGGGGAGAAGGTAAAACTGGGCCATATGGGGCTGGTGAACTATAAGGATGGGGGGCTGTGGAGGACAGTCAGCTGGAAGTGATAAAATCTGACATAATCTATGAAATGATGGCCTGGTGCTCATCTGTGCTTGCCCTTTCTTGGTTGAGTGAAGACAGTAAAAAGCATGGTAGAGATAGTAGATGGGACGTTGGTTGGCATGGGCAAATTTAGCCGAAGGGCCTGTTTCCGCACTGTATGACACTATGACTAGATCTGTAATGATGAATTGTTTTTTACTTTTGGCCCATTCCCCAAAATATTTATTCCCTGCTTTATTATTTCAGCAAAATGGGATCAGTTGAAATCTACTGGTATAATTCTAAAATTTGCATCCTTTTCATAAGCAATATATTAAAGTTACCTGATGGTACCACTAGATGGCAGCGTGTAAACATACAACTTCTAATGTGCAGTACCATAGCTCGTGAATTTTCATTTAAGTCTAAATAATGTTTTTGTATTGTGTCAACCTGGCAAGTGATACTGTACAAATTTACCAGAAGATGGTACTCTATTATCAATTTCAAGATCATTTAAAAGGTAGGAATCAAGTAGAATATTTTATTTGAAAGAATTTGCTTGGGAAAAAATGTCAAGTTCTCACCACAGGCAAAAGAGATTTTCTACCTCGTTATTTTATATCATTATTCAGTGGACTGGTATCAGTCGTACCTCCCTCTCCCTCTCCCTCTCTCCCTCTCCCTCTCCCTCTCCCTCTCTCCCCCTCTCCCTCTCCCTCTCCTCCCTCTCTCTCCCCCTCTCCCCTTCTCCCCCTCTTTTTATTTGACATTTGATTCTAAAAAAAATCCCTTTTGATCAAATGTTTTGGTTTTCATTAACAGCTAACATTGTGTTTAGGTTATTTTAAAGAAAAAACGCGATTTTCATTGAACATTTCATTAAAAAAAATCCTTGCGGTTTTCATTGGTGGGGGGTTGGGAAAGGGGGAGGTGAGGAGTGGGGGAGCAGGGGGATAGAGGGAGAGGAGGGGGGTAGGGAGGGAGATGGAGGGGAAAGTGGGGGAGGTGAGGGAGAGTGGGGAAGGAGGAGAGACAAAGGGAGAGGAAGGGGGACGTGGTGGAAGCAGGGAGTGGGGGAGAGAAGGAGAGAAGGGGAGGTGGGGTACCATAGGGGGGAGGTGAGGAGTTGGGGAGGAGGGGGATAGAGGGAGATGAGGGTGGTAGGGAGCTGGCTAAAAATGGACCAGAACAAAATAATTAATTAAAAAGGTTTGTGAAACGTTGGGCTTTATCCATTGGTACTAAAAAGCAAAAGAATAACACTAGAATGTTAGACCCCTTCTAGACTCTGGATTCTATGTCTTGTTCTAGAGGGACCACATCTCACAGAGGAAATAGTGCCATTGGCAAGGTTGCAATGTATATATTGCCCAAATGTTACTATAACTGTTAAAGCATGAGACACTCTGGTATTGTACACGTGGTCTCTATTACTTCTTCAGTGTCTATTGGATGGACTATACTTGCCTTCCCCCAAGTACAATAAAGCTCAATAACTGGATTCCCTTGGGACCTGAATGCCAGTGCAGCAGATTTTGCAAATTGTTAGATTTTAGTTTTATTAATAACCCATCACACTTTAAATTTACTTATTTTTTAACATGTTACAGAATTTGTAATAACTTTTTTAATTGAACAATTTGTTTAAAGAGAGTGGGAAGTAGAACTTAGTGGGTTCCAACTTTTATATTTCACCTTTAAATGTACAAGCACTGGCCCTGGCTCCACTGTCAAATTTACCCAAGTACTTGATTCCTAGTGTTCTGGACTTCACTCCAGCCTCATAGCTTTGCGGTCCAAACCTTGGCTGTAGCTGCACACTCCCCAGTGGACCAATGAGCGAGCCACTGGGATGTCCAAACATTCGGTTACTGAATGTTCAGAGTTTTAGTGATATACTAGACTAAGTGGGACCCGTTGCGTCCCTGTCACACAGGAGGCTTGGTCCCCCAACGCAATATTCCACCACTCACCCATAGCCCCCAACTGCATGGGCACAGCTCATTTCCCCTCATCCCGAGCACTCTCTCCCCTCCTCTTCACCCTCCCTTTTTTCCCCCTCTCCTCCTCCCCTCCCCAATCCCTCCCTCATCTCTCTCCCTCTCCTTTCCCCTACCCTCAGTCACTCCCTCCTTCCCTCCATAACTCCTCTCCCCTCCCCTCTTCTATCCCTCTATCTCTCACCTCCCCCTATCCCCCCCACTATCCCTCCTCACCGCCCCCATTGCCTTCCTCTCCCTCTATTCTCCACTCCCCCACACACTCCCTCTACTCCCCCCTCCTCTCTCTCTATTCCCCCACTCTCCCTCTCACCTCACCTCCCTCCTTTCCCTCTCCTCCTATTCTCCCCTAGTCCCTCCCTCACCTCTCCTTTCCCTTACCCTCAGTCACTCCCTCCCTCCCTCCATAACTCCTCTCCCCTCCCTACTCCCCTCATCTCTCTCTATCCCCTGTCCTCTCCAGGATCTCGAGGTTGCCGCACCTCTCCCTTCTTGCGTGCCCCGGAGGAGCATCAGCCGTCGGCGCCCTCAGAGCCAGGCCTCCGATCGGCCCGGAATCACCAGCAGCTACCGCCGTGCCGGCATGGGTGGGGGGGGGGGGGGGGGGGGGTGGGAGAGCTCGGAGAAAAGATGGGGGAAGAGCCATGGGGGAGAGGGGGGTATTGCGGGGCAGGAGCCAGCGAGGGGGACCAGAGGGGAAGGGGCTGGAGCTGCGGAGCTTTGTGATGGCGGTGCGTTTAGGACTCACAGCGGGCGCTGGACGCTCTCATCCGCCGGGATCAGATTCACCGCTTTCCATTTGGCAACATCGCCGCGCCTCTTCCGGTCCCTCCGAAAATTGTGTCCAGTTGGAGACTTCCGCCGGCTACCCACAGCGTCCCTCAGCTCCAGTAAAGACGCGATGGCGCAGGATGGGGCGGACCGTCCCAGGTAGTGACAGGAGAAGAGACCAATCCACGTCAGGGCTGACTGGTAGGAGAGGAGATCGATCTGCACACGTGCAGTTTTTACAATTTTTAAACCTCGCTAACTTTTACAATATACCACCGATCAGAACAAAACTTGTTGCACCTACTGCACATGAGAACGGCGAGTGAGCTGGCGAAAAAATCATAGCGTTATCACCTACCCTTTTTGCGCATATAGAAAAACCTTGCAAACTGGAAGAGCACAAGATCAGAGCTTTAAGGCCCTGTCCCACGATGCACGAGAGAGAGAGGGAGAGAGAGAGAGAGAGAGAGAGAGAGTGGGGGAGAGAGAGGGAGAAAGAGAGAGGGAGAGAGAGAGAGAGGGAGAGAGCAACAGATAGAGAGAAGAGAGAGTGAGTGTGAGAGAGAGATATATAATACCTTTCCATACCAGCACCGTGTGTGCTTGCTTTAAATTCTGACTGTGACAAGTCAACTTTGCAATATTGTGCTTTACACTGGGAATATATCTGGAGTGTGAGGAAAAGTACTTTCTGTTTCACAAACTCTCAACGATGGAGGGATGGGGGCCACCCTTCGTGTCAGATGCCCCGTTCCTTCTTCTTGACAAACAAAGGAGACAGCTCTTGGTAGTGGAATCACCGAGTTTTATTGGCTGTTTCCATATCTCCCGTTCTGCCTCGGGCAAAACAAGACTGAGCAAAGGCCAGAACCCAGCAGCGTTGTACCGCAGTGTGCTGCCCTAAGCGCAAAAAATTCACCGGAGATGCTATTTATATGGATCGTTTCAATCTGTGGTCTTTGCTTTTCTTCTTACCTCACGAACCCTTCCACCACAGTTCCAACCCCACATCCTCGTCACTTTACTACACACATATAATACACATATATATACACACACATTATACATTACACATTACATACTCGTACACATACACTCATACACAAAATCACATATATACACACATTATACACACAAATACAAATATATACAGACACACTCATAGGCACACACTCATATATATATATACTCACACATTCATATATATACTCACACACGCACACTATATATACAAATTATGACTCCCAGGTGACTAGTTTTTATCGGTGCTGACATTAGCTGATTAAGGCATCTGTTCCGTTGTATGCATGGCAACTGGACAACCCTTTCTCCTCAGTATCTGTAGGTCTGAAAGACTAAAGGCAAGTCATTTTTAAATGAGTGACAGTGTCAATTTTCATCTAATTTTAAAAGCGCATTGGGCGGAATTCTTACGTTTATCCTTCGTTGATGGCGAATTATCTACGAGTCTACTATGGTCTGCCCGCGAAGTAACTAAGAGTAAAAAGTAACCATTTTTTTCATCATGAGTATTTTTTTACTCGTGGACATTTTTCACAGTGTTGAAAAAACTTCACGAGTTATCGGGTTTCCGGAGTACCTGCCGTTAGCATTACGAGCTCTACGTGACATCCATGAACTCCTATCCTATGGACATTCTACGAGTTCGAATCGGTAAAACTCAGGAGAACTCGTGAATTACCTCGTATAGTGGGACAGGGGCTTTAGTTATGTATAGATTCCCTTCCTGGGATAGGAATTAACTACTTGCGTTTTTTTTCATATGGTAACAAAATTTAATGGGGTAAATAGAGAATAACTATTTCTTCTGGCAGGATATGACAGTTATGTCAACAATATAATATTACTAACTAACCAATAACCTGATCACTTATGTGTAGGAAAGAACTGCAGATGCTGGCTTAAATCGAAGGTAGACACAAAATGCTGGAATAACTCAGCAGGACAGGAAGCATCTCTGGAGAGAAGGAGTGGGTGATCTTTCAGGTCGAGACCCTTCTTCAGACTGTTGTTAGGGGAGTGGGCGTACAGAGATAAAATGTAGTCGAAGACAGTAAGGCTGGTAGGAGAACTGGGAAGGGGGAGTGGATGGAGAGAGAGGGAAAACAAGGGCTACTTGAAGTTAGAGAAGTCAATGTTCATACCGCTGGGGTGCAAGCTACCCCAGCGAAATAGAGGTGCTGTTGGCCTCGGATTGATGGCCCGCAGCATGGGCCTCACCTCATGCTCCTCTATTTTGAGGGTTAAGCTGCTGTGGACCATGTGGTGTGATGTGGCTGTCTCTGGTGGCTCCACTTCAAAGCGAGCAAAGAAGAGGTTCAGCTCCTCTGCCAACGAGGCGTCACCTTCAGCAGCTCCAAGGTTGGTCTTGTAGTTGGTGAGATACTGGATCCCCTGCCACACCTGCCTGCTGTTATTACTGTCCAGGTGGTCCTCTATCCTCCTCCTGTAGTCTGATTTGGCCTCTCTGATGTCTCTCTTCAGGTTAGCTCGGGCCGTGCTGTATAAAGCCCTATCGCCAGACCTAAAAGCGGTGTTCCTCTCTTTTAACAGCCGATGGACCTCCCGGGTCATCCAGGGCTTCTGGTTGGGGTAGACCCGGATGCGTTTGTCCATTGTGACACTGTAATGGTATGTTTATAAATAGATTGTTCTCTTACTGATTCAAGTTGCTGGAAAAATCAAAACAAAGAATTGAGGAATTGAATGGGAAACTGGTTAAAAACATCAATTCAAAATATTTTTCTCTTTGTTACCCCTACTAAACATGCTGATGAAATTCATTTGATGGAGATTAGAATTGCAAAGCTGATCAGAAATATCTGTAGAAAAAATTGATTTATTTTGGTTGGGGGAAGATTTGACATTTCGAACAGGTTCAAGCTCTGATAGAATCATGAAACAAGAAATATATCGGCCTGAAATTTTACAGGAGAAAACTGCTGATCTGATTGGCAGTTGCTCTTTGCAGAATTTGTACATTTTACCCATTTTGAATTCAGTTGTCATGATTCAGTTTATCAGTAGCAGTTGAAAAATGATGTGACAAGCCCGGTAGTCTTGTCAGTATCCTGTGCAACTGTATATTTGGATGAATGTCTGCCATTCTTATCTAAATTTCAGATAAATGAAGGAATGATATTGAAATAAATGCTAGATTCAAGATGCAGAGGATGTAGGAGTGTGAAATAGGAAAAGAAGCATGGCAAAATTGCTTTAGAATATATGCATTCTTTAGAGATACTTATTATTTAATTTAGCTCATCGTGGCTCTTTTGCCCTACTGTAAGTAATTATCACTCTTTAATTGAATTCCTTCACACACTATTCATTTTGTCATTTAGGTGTTATTTTTCCCTTTCCCATCAATCGTTATGTTTTCCATTTATAAATTGCTTAATTTCTGATGAAATATCATCTAAAATGATAAGCCACATGTGGCTATTTGGAATCATTCAAATGAAATGGTGAAAGTCCAGGGACAAGATAAGAAAATACTGAATGTCTAAAGTTATCAAGTTTGGATAAGGGAAAAAAGGGATAAGTAAAGATAGCTAGCAGGTATAGAGAACTGAAAGAAAGAGTACAGGAAGTCAAATCAAGTTGAGAAAGGGAAAAAATGGAGAGGGTGCTTAAAAAGAAAGTAGGAAGGCAAAGGGCTGCAATGTGGGCAAGTTTAGGATAAGTGAAAAAACATTTTTAAGTGCATATCAAGGGCACAGGGTAATTGGGGAAGGGATTGGGCCTTTCAAGGACCTGACGGCAATCTGCATTGACCACCTGTAGATGAGAGCTTAAATGCGATATTAACTGAATAAACCCAAGGGCTTTTGAAAATATTCCAGGCTGCCACAGGAGATGATGGAGCCTGGGAGACATTCCATTGTTTAATATTTCTCTGGCCCATTCCACCAACCAGTCCAGATCTACTGGAATTATATCACTGTATATTGAACTATAATGTACATTCTTGTGCAAATTAATTGAATCAATCATACATTCAGATATAAGAAGTCAAAATACGTTACAGGACTATATTTTATTCATTATCATCACACCATTATATCTTTAGCACATTATATGTCCACCATGTTCTTTATCAAGTCTTTGACATGGCTTTGTATGGATCGACCAGATTCTGACAGTTTCCGAGTATTTTTTCATCTTGATGCCACAGCTGAATTATGGCCTTGAAGAGCTTTTGTCTTGAAAGGAGTACACCCCTTTCCTTTCAGTCTCTCCTTGATAATAGACCACAGATTCTCAGTTCAGGTCAGGCGAGTTACCAGGCCAGTCCAAGACATGTATCCCCTTCTGCTGGAAAAATTGTGTCACCATCTTTGGTGTGGCATGGTGCAAGGTCTTGCCGGAATATCTCGGATCCTTCTGCAAATATATCCCGTCACCATCTCCGACAACACTCTTCTCTGCAATACATTGTGGCCATCTCATCATTCCGGCAACTGTGTGCATCGAATCAAAACCGTGGTAGCTGAAACAACCATAGAATAACATCTCAGATACTTCCAACTTTCCTGAATCAGCATGGTCTCATCTCTTGGAGTCTTCGTCCTTTTGCTGCTGCTGCACCTATCCATCCTCTTGAGCAATCCTGATCTGGTTTTGGATCCTTGCTACCTACCAACTTCGCATTCTCTCACTGGGACTATGAGAAATGTTGGTGCAAAGTTATGATCTTTGTTTACCTCCTTGGAGTGTTTAGTTTGGTTTATTTTAGAGATACAACTCGGAAACAGGACTTCTGGCGCACCTAGTCCGCACCGCCCAGCGATCCCTGCACATTAGCACTTCGCTACACACTAGGAACAATTGTTTTTACATTTCATACAATTATACCAAGCCAATTAACCTACAAACCTGTACGTCTTTGGAGTGTGGAAGGAAAGCCGAAGATTTCGGAGAAAACCCACGCAGATCACCGGGAGAAAGTACAAACTCCGTGTAGACAAGTACCCAAAGTCATAAGGTCATAAGTGATAGGAGTAGAATTAGGCCCTTCGGCCCATCAAGTCTACTCCACCATTGAATCATCGCTGATCTATCTCTTACTCCTAACCCCTTCTCCTGCCTTCTCCACATAACCTCTGTCACCTGTACTAATCAAAAATCTATCTCTGCCTTAAAATTATCCACTGCCTTGGCTTCTACAGCCTTCTGTGGCAAAGAATTCCACAGATTCACCACCCTCTGACTAAAGAAATTTCTCCTCATCTCCCTTCCTAAAAGAACGTCCTTTAATTCTGAGGCTATGACCTTTGCTGGCTCGAAGGGCCGAATGGCCTACTCCTGCACCCATTGTCTTTTGTCTATAGTCTTAGACTCTCCCACTAGTGGAAACATCTCCACATCCACTCTATCCAAGCCTTTCATTATTCTGTATGTTTCAATGAGGTCCCCACTCATTCTTCTAAACTCCAGCGAGTACAGGCCCAGTGCTGACAAACGATCATCAGAGGTTAACCTCATTCCTGGGATAATTGTTGTAAATCTCCTCTGGACCCTCTCCAGAGCCATCCTACCTCAGATATGGTGCCCAAAATTGCTCACAATATTCCAAATACGGCCTTACCAGCGCCTTATAGAGCCTCAGCATTACATCCCTGTTTTGTATACAAGCCCTCTTGAAATAAATGCTGGCATTGAGTTTGCTTTCTTTACAACCGAATCGACTTGCAGATTAACTTTTTGGGAATCCCTGCACCAACGCTCCCAAGTCCCTTTGCACCTCCGATTTCTGGATTCTCTCCACATTTGGAAAATAGTCTACATCTTTATTTGCCACCTCCAACGTGACCCCACCACTCGCCACATCTTCCCATCTCCCCCCATATCTGTCTTCCGCAAAGACCGCTCCCTCCATGACTACCTTGTCAATTCTTCCCTTCCTTCCCGTACCACCCCCTCCCCGGGCACTTTCCCTTGCAACCGCAAGAAATGCAACACGTGTCCCTTTACCTCCCCCCTCGACTCCATTCAAGGACCCAAGCAGTCGTTCCAGGTGCGACAGAGGTTTACCTGCATCTCCTCCAACCTCTCATCTATTGCATCCGCTGCTCTAGATGTTAGCAGATCTATATCGGTGAAACCAAGCGGAGGTTGGGCGATCGTTTCGCCGAACACCTCCGCTCGGTCCGCAAGAACCTACCTGACCTCCCGGTGGCTCAGCACTTCAACTACCCCTCCCACTCCGAATCCGACCTCCCTGTCCTGGGTCTCCTCCATGGCCAGAGCGAGCAACACCGGAAATTGGAGGAACAACACCTCATATTCCGCTTGGGGAGTCTGCATCCTGGGGGCATGAACATTGAATTCTCCCAATTTTGTTAGTCCTTGCTGTCTCCTCCCCTTCCTCAGCCCTCCTGCTGTCTCCTACCATCCCCCAGCCTTCGGGCTCCTCCTCCTTTTTCCTTTCTTCTCCCCACCCCCGATCAGTCTGAAGAGTGGTTTCCGCCCGAAATGTTGCCTTTTTCCTTCGCTCCATAGATGCTGCTGCACCCGCTGAGTTTCTCCAGCTTTTTTATGTACCTTCGATTTTCCAGCATCTGCAGTTCCTTCTTAAATACATCTTTATTCCTACTGCCAAAATGCATGACACCACACTTTGCTACACTCTATTCCATCTGCCACTTCTCTGCCCACTCCCAACCTGTCCAAGTCCTTTTGCAGAGTTCATGCTTTCTCTACACTACCTGCCCTTCCACCTACTTTCATATAATCTGCAAAAACTTGGCCACAAAGCCTTCAATCCCCTCGTCCAAATCATTACTATACAACGTGAAGAATAGCGGCCCCAGCACCGACCCCTGCGGTACTCCGCTAATCACTGGCAGCGACCAGAAAAAGCCTGCTTTATTGCCACTTTTTGTCTTCTGCCATCCAGCCAACCTGCTATCCATGCTAGTATCTGTCCTTTGAAACCATAGGCTCTCATCTTCCTTAGTAGCCTTACGTGTGACACTTTATCAAAGGCTTTTTGAAAATCTAAGTAAAGAACATCTACATCCTGCTATTTACTTCTTCAAAGAATTCCAGCAAATTTGTCAAACAAGACCTCACCTTAACAAAGTCATGCTGACTTTGGCCTATTTTATCGTGAACTTCCAAGTAACCACATCCTTTATAATGAACTCTAAAATCTTACCAACCACCGAAGTCAGACTAACAAGCCATAGTTCCCACTATTCTGCTTTGCTCCCTTCTTGTGCAGCGGGGTAATATTGGCAATTTTCGAATCATCTGGGACCTCTCCTGCCTCTAGTGATTCTTGAAATATCATTGTCAATGCCTCCACAATCTCTAAAACCACCTCTTTCAGAACCCTAGGGTGCAGTCCATCCGGCCCTGGTGACCTATCCACCTTCAGCCCTTCCAGCTTCCCAAGCACCTTCTCCCTAGTAATAGCCACTCCACTAACGTCCAACCCCTGACTCTTGAACTTCAGGCACATTGCTGGTGTCTTCCACTGTGAGGACTGATGCAAAAAAGTTATTCAACTCCTCTGCCATTTCTTTATTCCCCATTAACACTTCTCCTGCATCATTCTCCAGCAGCCCAACTTCCACTCTGGCCTCTTTCTTACTCTTTATATAACTGAAGAAACTCTTGCTATCCTCATATTATTGGCTAGCTTACCTTCGTATTTCATCTTTTCCCCCCCTTATTGCCTTTTTAGCTATCTTCTGTTGTTCTTTAAGAGCTTCCCAATCCTCTAGCTTCCCGTTAATCTTTGCAATTGTCTCTGCCCTCTCTTTTAGTTTTACACTGTCCTTGACTTCCCTTATCAGCCACGGTCGCCTCTTTCTCCTCCTAGAATCTTCCTCTTTGGAATGAAAAGTCCTGCATCTTCTGGATTATTCTCAGAAATTCCTGCCATTGCTGTTCCACCATCATCCTTGCTAGGGTCCCTTTCCAGTCAACTTTGGCCAGCTCCACTCTCATGCCTCTGTGGTCCCCTTGGCTCAGCTGCAATTTCCAATGTCACTTTCTCCCTCTCAAATTGCAGATTAAAACTTATCATGTTCCGGTCACTACCTTCTAATGGTTCCTTAACTTTGAGTTTCCTTATCAAATCCAGTTCATTACATAACACTGAATCCAGAACTGCCTTTTCCCTGGTAGGCTCCACTACAAGCTGTTCTAAGAATCTACCTCAGAGGCACTCTACAAATTCCCTTTCTTGCCATCTAGTACCAACTTTATTTTTTCCAGTCTATCTATACATTGAAATCTTCCATGACTGCTGTAGCATTGCCTTTTTTACATGCCAATTTTATCTCCTGATGTAACATGTACCCTATATCCTGGTTACTGTTTGGAGACCAGTAAATAACTCCCATTCGAGTATTTTCACCCGTATAATTTCTCAGTTCTATCCACAATGACTACATCTTCTGATCCTATGTCACCCCTCGCTGACTGAATTTCATTCCTAACCAACAGAGCTACACACCTCCTCTGCCCATCTTTCTGTCTTTCCGATAGGATATATAACCCTGAATATTCGTTTCCCAGCTCCGATCCTCTTGTAGCCATATCTCCGTAATGTCTTCATCATCATATCTACCGATTTCCAACAGTGCTACAAGCTCGTCCACTTTATTCCTTTTGCTACGCTCATTCAAACATAATTCCTTCCATTCGTTGTTGACCATCCCTCCTCTCACAACCATCCTGATTTTACCCGACCTTACTCTCCTCCCTTTTTAAACTTTCTGTCCTGTTATTTCTGGAGAGTTCTGTGACCTTTCATGAACTCTCTTTCCTGTTATCTCCACGCATACGCTTCCACATTGTTAACTCCATCACCCACTATTTAAACCCACCCATGTAGCACTCCAGCAAACCTGCCTGCCACAATGTAGGTCCCCCTCCAGTTAAGATGCAGCCCGCCCCTTTTGTACAGGTTATCCCTGCCCCAGAAGAGATCCCAATGGTCGAGAGAACGAAATCCCTGCCCACTGCAACAACTCCTCAACCACACATTCAGCTCCCCTATCTGTGTGTTCCTACCTTCACTAACACGAGGTACTGGAAGCAAACCAAATTACCCTGGAGGTCCTGCTTTTCAGCCTCCTACCTAATTCTCTATACTCGTGTTGCAGAACCTCCTTCCTCTTCCTACATGCACAACTACTTCCGGCTGCTCCCTTTCCCTTTTAAGGGTGTTCTGCAATCGTTCAGAGACATCTTGGATCCTGGCACCAGGGAGGCAACACACCATCGTTGCTCCTCTCCTGTTGCAGCAGAATCTCTTGTCCGCACCTCTGGCTATGGAGTCACCCACCACAGTGGCTCTGACTGACCTCGGTCTCTCTGGTTGAGCCTCCACACCAGGATTCGAGTCACAGACCTGTCTGCCGCTTAGACTGGAAGTGTTGTCTGCCCCGACACCTTCCAAGAGGGTGGACCAGTTTTCAGGAGGTGCATCCACTGAGGTCTCATGCACTCATTCAATCAGGATTGAACCCGGGTCTCTGGTGCCGTAAGGCAGAAGGTCTATCCCAGCGCCACCGTGCCACCCTCAAAATGGAGTGATATGACTGGTGAATGCAAAATGACCAGAAGAACTTTTTCTGAGATATTAACAGGAAAATATAAGAACAAATAGAAACTTGTCATTTGAAAAAATGGCAAAATCAGCCTGTGGTTCAATTAATTTGCAGAAGGATGTACATTTTACCCCACCACAAATAACAGCCTTTCCCTACTAATTCATGTTTCATCTGAGCCAGCTTTCACTTTGCTGTTGTGGCCGCTTTTATTCTTAGCGGCTTCATTCTAATAAGGCCATTATGTAGTGCTTTATCAAAATGCTTTTTGGAAGAACATATATATCATACCAACTATTTTTCCTTTATCAATCCTCTATGTAAGTTGCCAAGTCATACAGTGCCTTCCATAATGTTTGGGTCAAAGACCCATCATTTATTTATTTGCCTCTGTTCTCCACAATTTGAGATTTGTAATTTTAAAACAAATCACATGTGGTTAAAATGCACATTGTCAGATTGTATTTAAGGCCATTTTTATACATTTTGGTTTCACCATGTAGAAATTACAGCTGTGTTATTACATAGTCCACCCATTTCAGGGCACCATAATGTTCAAGACACTGTCGAGGACTTCATAATGCAGAGAGCATTATAAACAGAGCGATTAAGCCTAGAAAGGGGAGGAGACTTCTCTCTGAGTTGGACCCAGGAAACTGAAGCAGGCTCACGTAGACTTAATATTTTCTTCAGGTTATTAATGACAGATAAATGGATGGGAAGGGTTTAGAGGGCGATGGGCCACATGCAGGCAAATAGGACTACCCCAAGATGCCAACTTGGACGGCACAGCTAAGCTGGGCCGAAGGACCAGTTTCCGTGTTGTACAGCACCATGACTAAGGCCTATCCAGTGGGATTGACATGTTTTGTATTTTTCCTTTCTAAAGATGCAGTGTATTTTGGTGACTATTGCACACTGCCTACCAGAAACGCCTTCAATACCCAGAGAGAAGGGATGGGCGGGTTAGGTGAGCAGGAGAGTGGGGTTGTTTGCAGTTGCACAGGGAGGGGGCAAGGGCGGTACAGTTCCCAGTCTCAGTTACTTTTCTACCGAGCGTGTGGACGTGGACGGGGCCCATGGTGTGGCAGAGCCGGCGTGCCCGCTGACTCCTATCCCCCCCACCCCCTCCGGACCGGGGCCACGCTGGGAGAGAGCCCCCGAGCACCTGCCCCGGGGCGACTGGCACTGACCTGCTGGCGTCGCTGACGTGAAGACGGTGTGAAGCCCCCGCGCCCGGTGCAATGGGCGGGGAGCTGGAGAGGGGAGGGAAGGAGTCACACACATGGCCGGGAAGCAGAGGAGTGGGGGTGGGGGTGGAGGTGGCGACAGACAAGGCCAACAATGAGATGGCGAAAGACAGAAACACCGACAATAGTGCATAATCTCTCTCGCGTTATGGCGGGTGATTGTCGCCTGCCCACTGTTTCTGATGCTCAAGCCTTGGGATCGTTGCCCTTCGTGTTGGCGTGGAGGGGGAGGGGGTATTGTGCTGTTTGATCGCCCCCTGCTATCCCAGGGACAGGGAGACACAGCGGCTTTTGAAACTGGTGGGCAATCACAACCAAAGCGTCTGCCCATACAGTCAGTACACCTCTCTTACACTTGTCTCCCGTAGTAAGTCACTCCAACCCCTCCTCCCACTCCCCTCCCCTCCCCCCCCCCCCACCTTTGGTAAACAGAAGTAATAGGCCCCAGCTTTAAACAAGTACTTTTTTTTAAAGCTGAGAAAAAAATGGTCAATTCTTGAGTGGCCAAGTCAATCACCTGATCTGAACCCAATTGAGCATGCCTTTTAGAAACATAGAAACATAGAAAATAGGTGCAGGAGTAGGCCATTCGGCCCTTCGAGCCTGCACCGCCATTCAATATGATCATGGCTGATCATCCAACTCAGTATCCCATACCTGCCTCCTCTCCATATCTCCTGATCCCCTTAGCCACAAGGGCCACATCTAACTCCCTCTTAAATATAGCCAAATGAACTGGCCTCAACTACCTTCTGTGGCAGAGAATTCCAGAGATTCACCACTCTCTGTGTGAAAAATGTTTTTCTCATCTCGGTCCTAAAAGACTTCCCCCTTATCCTTAAACTGTGACCGCTTGTTCTGGACTTCCCCAACATCGGGAACAATCTTCTTGCATCTAGCCTGTCCAACCCCTTAAGAATGTTGTAAGTTTCTATAAGATCCCCCCTCAATCTTCTAAATTCTAGCGAGTACAAGTCGAGTCTATCCAGTCTTTCTTCATATGAAAGGCCTGACATTCCAGGACTTATTATTCAGGTATGCTGAAGAGAAACCTGAAGGGGACTAGCCCCCAAAACAAGCATAAGCTAAAGATGGCTGCAATACAGGCCTGGCAGAGTGTCACCAGAGAAGTCACCGAGCAACTGGTGATGTCCATGAATCGCAGACTTCAAACAGTCATTGCATGCAAAGGATATGCAACAAAATACTAAACATTACTTCTTTCATTTACATTACATTGCTGTGTCTCAAACATTATGGTGCCCTGAAATGGGAGGACGATGTATAAACACTGCTGTAATTTCTACATGGTGAAACCAAAATGTATAAAAATGCCATTTATTAAAATCTGACAATGTGCACTTTAACCGCATGTGACTTTTTTTCTATTACAAATCTCAAATAAATTAGTTTAGTTTAGAGATACAGCACGGCCCACCATTCTTCTTCTTGCGTATGGCATGCACAACCTAAAGTTGTAGGTCAACTTGTTCTATTTGATCTTGTTTGTGCACGTCGGGTTGATTGAATTAGTTGAAATAGGGAGGACCATGTGAAGGTTGCAATCTCCCACCCCGTACATTAACACTATCCTCTGACCCACTAGGGACAATTTTTACATTTATTAATTAACCTACATTTAACCTACAAACCTGTACCTCTTTGGAGTGTGGGAGGAAACCAAAGATCTTGGAGAAAACCCACGCAGGTCACGGGGTGAACGTACAAGCTCCGTACAGGTCACCACCTGTAGTCGGGATCAGACCTGGGTCTTCGGCACTGCATTCGCTGCAAGGCAGCAACTCTACCGCTGTGCCACCGTGTCCGCCATTTGTCCCAAACATTATGGAGGGCACTGTATGTTCAAGTGAATGCTAATTTAAAAAATAGTCTCTAGTTATGAACAATATTTTAAACAAGGATGTAACATTTACAGTTCTTCACTTCTCAAGCACCACACTTGAATCTGTTGATGTTTGAAGGGCTCAGGGCTTCAGGAGTTTTCTCCTTTAACTTTCCTAGTAGCCAAGGTTATATCTCTTCTTGACAAGACTTCAATGCCTTGTTGGTACCTTTGAGTGTCTAGAGTGTGTTATTGTCATATTTCCCAAAATGGAACAATTACATTCTTACTTGCAGCAGCACAACAGGTATGCAACACAGTACTCTGTAAAACCAATAATAAGCAACAAAATTAACAAAAAGACAATTAAATGGACAATAATAGTGCAAAATACAGAAATATTTTCCCCGTCCATATAGTTTGGAGCCTATTTGGCAGTTGTAGGGCTTAATAACCTGATGGTTGTGGGGAAAACGTTACTCCTGAACTTGGATGTTACAGTGTTTATGCTTGAATACCTTCTTCCTGATAGCAGTAATGAAATGAGAGTGTGGCCGGGTGGTGTGGGTCTTCGATGATGCTGGCTGTCCTGTTGAGGCAGCGACTCTTGTAGATTCCTTTGATGGTGGGGAGATCAGAGCAGGAGCATAGATCATCAGAGATATGCATTCATAGAATTTGAAGTTTTTGACATTCTCTAACTTGAATTGAATTTCCTTTATTGTCATTCAGACCTTACGGTCTGAACGAAATTTCGTGCCTGCAGTCATACATACAATGATACAATAATAACAACAATAAACACAAATTAACTTCTACCACAGTGAGTCCTCCAAACACCTCCTCACTGTGGTGGAGGCAAAAATCTTAGGGTTGTAGTCTCTCCCTCTGCTCCCTCTGCGCTGAGGCGATTCCCCACCGGGCGATGGTATGAACAGTCCCGCAGCTCACCGAACCCCGAGAACGGGCCGGGTCAAACACTGCGGCCCGGGGTGGTCGAAGCCGCCGCACCTCCAGTCCAGCACACGCAGCTGCCGGCCCGCGGCTGAACCCAGGACTCTGGGCACCGCCGGCAGAACGTCGTCCCAGCCACCGGAGCACCGTCCCAGCCCCCGGACCGGATCGCCCTCACGTGACTGTCCCATCAATGAAGATGTGTTTGTGGATCCTCATTTTTCCTCTTCCAAAGTCCACAGTCGGTTCCTAGGTCTTACTGACATTGTTCTGTTGTTCTTCAGCTTTTGGCCAGTCAATCGATTTCCCTGCCATATTCCACATTGTTATCTGAAATTCATCCAACAACGGTGGTTTCATCAGCAAACTTGAAGATGGAGTTGGAACTTTGTCCAGCTACAGTGTATAGAGTGAGTAGAGCAGGGGGTTGAGTAGGCAGCCTTGAGGTGCTCCCGTGCTGATGGTTATCAAGGAGGAAGTATTAAAGCAAATTTGTACAGGTTGTGGTCTCTTGATGTAACCAAAAAAACCCAGTAATAATAATGAGGGAGTCAAGGATCCAGTTGCAGAGGAATTCACAGAGAACCAGATCAGTGAACTTGGTAACCAGCTTGGAGGAGATGATGGTGTTAAATGCCGAGCTGTGGGTCTATGAACAAAAGTATGTGTTTTTATTGTCCTAGTGGTCCAGTGCAGAATGAAGAGCCAGCGAGATTGCATCATCTGTTAACCTGTTGTTGTAATTGGCAACAAAAATTGATATATCAGTTTTTAAACCCATCTAGGTACATTTCTTATTCTCTGTTACTCTTTTTGGTCATCATGGAGGTTTGACTTTGATTTCCCGACTATTTATAATATACTAGACCAAGTGGGACCGGGTTGGGTCCCGTCCCCCTCAACGCGCGGTTGCGTGAGGGTGGGGGTTGGGACGGCCTGTGGCGTCACACACACATTAACCACCCCTCACATGCACACACTAACCGCCCCCCATGAATTTATATTAATATTATTCATTCACTCCTTTTACCCCATCCCTGCCCTATCCACTCATGCATAGCCCCCAACTCACAGACGCGTCTAGAGAGGGAGAGGGAGGGGGGGTTGAGAGAGAGGGGGCAGAGACACAAAGAGAGGGGCAGAGACACAGAGGGGGGAAGAAACACAGGGGCAGAGAGAGAGAGAGAGGGGCAGAGAGAGAGAGAGAGAGAGAGGAAGGGAGAGATCAAGAGGGGCAGAGAGAGAGAGAGAGAGAGGAGCAGAGAGAGAGAGCGAGAGAGGGAGAGAGCAGAGAGAGAGAGGGGCAGAGAGAGATAGAGGGGCAGAGAAAGAGAGAGGCAGAGAGAGGGGAATAGGGAGAGAGAGACACAGAGAGAGAGGGGCAGAGAGAGATAGAGGGGCAGAGAAAGAGAGAGCAGAGAGAGGGGAATAGGGAGAGAGACAGAGAGAGAGGGCAGAGAGATAGAGGGAGAGAGAGAAGGAGAGACAGAGAGAGAGAGAGAGGCAGAGAGAGGGGGAATAGGGAGAGAGACAGAGAGAGAGAGGGGCAGAGGGAGAAGAGGGGGGCAGAGAAGAGGGGGCAGAGAGAGAGAGGAGAGAGAGAGAGAGAGAGAGAGAGGAGAGAGAGAGAGAGTGGGGAGAGGGTGAGGGAAAAAAGGGAGGGGGGATGGAGGGGGGGAAATAGTGGGAGGGAAGAGGGGGGAAAGGGGGGGAAGAAGAGGTGGAGGGGCGGAGGGGAAAGAGGAGGAAAGGAGTAGGGGAAGGAGGGAGAGAGAGAAGGGGGGAGAGATTGGGGGGAAAGAGGGAGGGAAAAGATGGGGGAGGGAAAGAAGGGGAAGGCAAAAGGGGGGGGCGGGATGGTGGGAGTAGGGAAAGAGGGGGGAGGGAAAGGCGGGGGGTGATCTGAGACTTTCCAAATCAACAGCTAATTTTTTTGAAAACGGTTAAAATCTCAAAATTTGCGGAGTAAATAACCGCAAACTTTTAAAATTGTAACGAAATTAGTACCGGAAAAAAAACGGGAAGTAACAAACGGAGAAAAGCAATGCTAGAAACATATTTTTAAATTAAAAACGCGCTGTCTTTGAAATTAAATGTTATCTTTAAGAATTAATACATTTTGGTGAGACACCGGAAAGTCTTTAAAGAACAAAAAATGCAACGTTTTCGAAGTTAAACCAAAATGAAGTTCAATCGGACTCTTATCTTTAGAGATGTGGAAGTCAACATTAAGCCTCGTTCATCAAAGTGATATAATAATGGTTCAGAAAGTTCTGGAAAAGTTTGTGAGTGCTCGTGAGCATTCGTGACCTCGGAAGCCCTCGGAAGCGCCCGGGAGCTGCAGTACAGAGCCCACTTGCTCGTTCTTTCTGCGTCTTTTGAAGAATCGGGGGGTGAGGGGGGAGGAGGTGACGTCACTCACTGTGCATGGAACAAAGGGCAGCAGGCCGCAAGGAGCATAGCCATTGTGATGTCATCAGCGAGACCATCTTGTTTATTTTCCAAGTTATTCAAATTTTTTGAACATTTTCATAATAACTCGAGAAATAATGCATGAAATTTTCAGATAGGGCAATTTTTGACATCATGGCGTAAATCTCTATCAGAATGTGTAAAAATCTCACCGTTAGCGCGTCGTGTTTTCGAGGAGATGTGAAACGCACACGAACATCACACACACACGCACGCACGCACACACACACACACACACACACACACACACCCACACACACACACAC
Source organism: Leucoraja erinaceus (assembly GCF_028641065.1). Classification (NCBI taxonomy): domain Eukaryota; kingdom Metazoa; phylum Chordata; class Chondrichthyes; order Rajiformes; family Rajidae; genus Leucoraja; species Leucoraja erinaceus. Next base: position 3,409,268 of record NC_073407.1, on the reverse strand, counting down.
ACACACACACACACACACACACACACACACACACACACACACACACACACACAAATACACGCATATCCAACATCAGAGTTTTATAAGTATAAAAGATTAAAATTTGCTGCTAGTACAAAGCTGGGCAGCACATAGATGTTGAGGAGCATACAGAGAGAGACTTAGGAGTGTGATAGATAGGAGAAATGTCCTTAGCTGAGAGTGGTGAATCTTTCGAAATTCACTTACCAAGTGGGCTGTGGAGGCCTCCCTCTTGAGAGATAGAGAATTACTGCAGAAAAGGAGGCCTGGTGTGTAAAACCTCTACAACCACTACAACCTCTAACTTTCTAACTCGTGGGAGAGACTGTTACCAACTAATTAAAGATAACCATTGGGAATTAGATATACCGTGGATTCAAACTCTAATATGTGAAAAGATATGTGAAAAGAAAGAGATTAGTTAAAACAAATGTAGGTCCCTTGCAGTCAGAAACAGGTGAGTTGATCATGGGGAACAAGGATATGGCGGACCAATTGAATAACTACTTTGGTTCCGTCTTCACTAAGGAAGACATAAATAATTTGCCGGAAATAGCAGGGGACTGCGGGTCAAAGGAGTTTGGAGGAATTGAGTGAAATCCAGGTTAGCCGGGAAGTGGTGTTGGGTAAATTGAATGGATTAAAGGCCGATAAATCCCCAGGGCCAGATAGGCTGCATCCCAGAGTACTTAAGGAAGTAGCTCCAGAAATAGTGGATGCATTAGTAATAATCTTTCAAAACTCTTTAGATTCTGGAGTAGTTCCTGAAGATTGGCGGGTAGCAAACGTAACCCCACTTTTTAAGAAGGGAGGGAGAGAGAAAATGGGGAATTACAGACCAGTTAGTCTAATATCGGTAGTGGGGAAACTGCTAGAGTCAGTTATTAAAGATGGGATAGCAGCACATTTGGAAAGTGGTGAAATCATTGGACAAAGTCAGCATGGATTTACGAAAGGTAAATCATGTCTGACGAATCTTATAGAATTTTTCGAGGATGTAACTAATAGCGTGGATAGGGGAGAACCAGTGGATGTGGTGTATCTGGACTTCCAGAAGGCTTTCGACAAGGTCCCACATAAGAGATTAGTATACAAACTTAAAGCACAAGGCATTGGGGGTTCAGTATTGATGTGGATAGAGAACTGGCAAACAGGAAGCAAAGAGTAGGAGTAAACGGGTCCTTTTCACAATGGCAGGCAGTGACTAGTGGGGTACCCCAAGGCTCAGTACTGGGACCCCAGCTATTTACAATATATATTAATGATTTGGATGAGGGAATTGAAGGCAATATCTCCAAGTTTGCGGATGACACTAAGCTGGGGGGCAGTGTTAGCTGTGAGGAGGATGCTAGGAGACTGCAGGGTGACTTGGATAGGCTGGGTGAGTGGGCAAATGTTTGGCAGATGCAGTATAATGTGGATAAATGTGAGGTTATCCATTTTGGTGGCAAAAACAGGAAAGCAGACTATTATCTAAATGGTGGCCGATTGGGAAAGGGGGAGATGCAGCGAGACCTGGGTGTCATGGCACATCAGTCATTGAAGGTAGGCATGCAGGTGCAGCAGGCAGTAAAGAAAGCGAATGGTATGTTAGCTTTCATTGCAAAAGGATTTGAGTATAGGAGCAGAGAGGTTCTACTGCAGTTGTACAGGGTCTTGGTGAGACCACACCTGGAGTATTGCGTACCGTTTTGGTCTCCAAATCTGAGGAAGGACATTATTGCCATAGAGGGAGTGCAGACGGAACGGTTCACCAGACTGATTCCTGGGGATGTCAGGACTGTCTTATGAAGAAAGACTGGATAGACTTGGTTTATACTCTCTAGAATTTAGAAGATTGAGAGGGGATCTTATAGAAACTTACAAAATTCTTAAGGGGTTGGACAGGCTAGATGCAGGAAGATTGTTCCCGATGTTAGGGAAGTCCAGGACAAGGGGTCACAGCTTAAGGATAAGGGGGAAATCCTTTAAAACCGAGATGAGAAGAACTTTTTTCACACAGAGAGTGGTGAATCTCTGGAACTCTCTGCCACAGAGGGTAGTTGAGGCCAGTTCAATGGCTATATTTAAGAGGGAGTTAGATGTGGCCTTGTGGCTAGGGGGAGCAGGGGTTATGGAGAGAAGGCAGGTACGGGATACTGTTGGATGATCAGCCATGATCATATTGAATGGCGGTGCAGGCTCGAAGGGCCGAATGGCCTACTCCTGCACCTAATTTCTATGTTTCTATGTTTCTAATGTATAATTGTTTGTCACTATCTGAATATTTGCACATGATTTTGCTCAGTCCTGATTTTGTAGGTTGTCTCAGACTTTGCTTTAGCCCTTCATGCTTGATGCTGTGATAAAATATGTTTTTGAATGCTTGTTTTAACTATTCCTAGTACATCTTCATCAAACTATATGAAATGCCATTTAATGTTTTTTTTTTTGTTTCTGATACCAATACAAATTTAATCATAAATTTATGAAATCTCTCTTGTATGTTAGATATTTTCTCAAATCAATATGAATAACAGAGGTTATGTAGTTGATCATTGTTAAAACTGGCTATAGAGTATTTATATCCGTATCTCATATGTTGCACAAGTACAATAACTTTCCTGCACTATAGTCAACTATTTTTATTTGATTATTGTAACCTATTGGTTGTTATCGTCAATTGGTGACAATTTCACCACAGAGTCTGAAGGTTGTGAGTTTAAAACCTTCCACAGATCCCTGAGCACAATGATCTACCTGATTACTTCAATTCAATATTGAGGAAAGTGTACTGGCAAAGTTACTTTATTGAAACGTTTTTGAAATTAGAAGTACCTTGTTTAATTACATCTACTGTATATTAAACAGTAGATGTAAAAAACTTTACCTTTTGCAGTTTTAATATGTATTGAATTTATGACATTTATTGTCTCCAGTTTTACAGTGGGCACACTCTATCACTTCGCCATGAATAACAGTTTTGCCTGATGTTAGAGACTTGAAATGGTTGAAACCATTATTAATGGCATCACAATAGATGAAGGTAACACCCACTCTTCTGATGGAAGAATGGCAAGAATATTGGCTTTCTATTTGAGAGGGAAAAAAAGCCCAGTCATTTTGTTGATACTCTATCATTAATGTTTTATTCACAGATATGGCATAGCAATGTCAACTAACTACTGGCCCATCAATTCATCAGCTTACTGTCTATCATCAGTAGAGTAATGGCAGATTCCTTCAGGTGCTCCTCAGGTTATTTTTAAAGTACTTGTACAGATGATCCTTTTTTCCTGCCTCAGCTGTCAGAAACATAGTTTTCTACCCTGATGCTTTCAACAGCAATCCCTCAATGCTTGGATCTCAAGGATTTCAACATTGCAATTTTCTTCAGGAACCAGCTGGTCAATAATCTCAACTGGTACAAGGTGCTTGAGCTACTTAATGTGCTTTAAATGAAAGAGTTGTAGAAGAACGATGTAGATTGTCAGTGTGTGGCATGACACGTTGAATTTATTGAGACTCAAGATTATTTGAAAAATAAAGATTAATAGCCTAGTGATAGCCTCATTTCAGTGAGACAGCCATTCTTGAAGAAGTGGATTTGCTCATTTAATTTCCACATGGTAATTTGCCTCAACAGTAGTATTGTCCAGCAATATTCAGAATTCTCCTTCAGAGAAAGGAGCCACCTCCAACAATTCAGCCACCTCCAACAGGATCCTACTACTAATCATTTCTACTCATGTCCACCCCTTTCCACTTTCCGCAGAGATCATTCCCTCTGCAACTCCCTGGTTAACTATTCCACCCAAACTGCCTCCTCCCCAGGTACCTTCGCCTGCAACCTGTCCCGATACCTCCTCCTTTGTTCCATTCAAGGACCCCAACAGTCCTTTCAGGTGAGGCAGAGGTTCACTTGCACCTCCTTCAACCCCATTTAGTGTATCCACTGTTTCAGGTGTGGACTCCTATATATCGATGAGCAGACTGAGCGATCATTTCGCTGAACACCAGGCTCAGTCTGCGTTGGCCTACGCGAGCTCCTGGTTGCCAAACATTGTAACTCCCCTTCCCATTCCCATACTGACCTTTCTGTCCTGGGCCTCTTCCACTGCCAAAAGCCAAACACAAACTGGAGGAACAGTACCTCATATTTCGCTTGGGCAACTTGGGCAACCCAGCAGCATGCATGAATTTTAATTTTACTTCGGAGTCACGTGAGTGACTACGTGAAGACCCTGCCAGCACGCGTGCACGACATTGCGTCTCACGCAGTGCAACACAGGTAAGGAAAAATTAAAGTTGTATTCTTCCCCTTGCTGTGCTTTATGTTACAGCACGTTGGACAAGGGGAAGAAAAAACGGACCTGGACCGCAGGCTGCCGCGGGGAACCAGGCAATTCCCGGCAGCCGACAGTCATGAGCTACCAGCGGCTCCAGGACCGTAGGCTGCGAGGAACCAGGTAGGTCCCGGCAGCCGACACAGAGACGTCCAGCGGCTCCAGGACCGCAGGCTGTCGCGGGGAACGCAGGCTAGGTTCCCGGCAGCCGACAACCAGAGACGTCCAGCGGCTCCAGGACCGCAGGCTGTCGCGGGGAACCAGGTAGGTCCCGGCAGCTGACACCACGGACGCCCAGCGGTTCCAGGACTGCAGGCTGTCGCGGGGAACCAGGTAGGTCCCGGCAGCTGACACCACGGACGCCCAGCGGCTCCAGGACCGCAGGCTGCCGCGGGGAACAAAGCAGTTCCCGGCAGCCAACACCACTAACGTCCAGCGGCCTCAGGACCGCAGGCTGTCACGGGGAACCAGGTAGGTCCCGGCAGCTGACACCACGGACGCCCAGCGGTTCCAGGACTGCAGGCTGTGGGGAACCAGGAATGTTCCGGCAGCCAACAGCCATGGGCAAACAGCGGCTCCAGGACCGCAGGCTACGGGGAACTAGGGAAAGTTCTGCAGCCCACAGCCATGGGCAAACAGCGGTTCCAGGACCGCAGGCTGTGAGGAACTAGGAAGGTTGCGGCAGCCGACAGCCGGGTACGACCGGCGCAGGCTGAGCCCAGCACTGTATACCTGGAAACAACACAGCGGGCTGCAGGCAGGCAGGTGTCGGTACGGCCGATAGATTCAGGGAGTCCGGCCAGAAGGATGCACTGCCCAAGGGCAGTGAAAGTGACCATTGGCGTGGTTACTAAGGTCCACTTACCGATTCCAAGCTGAATTCAGCGCCATGAGTCGTACAACTCAAAGCAGCACAGCAGGCTGGAGGCAAAGCCCAGCAGGATTCAGCCTGGCCGATCATACTCATCTGAGTCCGGCCGAAGGGGCGCGCTGCCCGAGTGCAGCAGAGGTCCACCCGTGACTTGCTCCGGGAGATGGAGCAAGCTCACTATGGGAGTCTTCACACTCCCACAACAGCACCTTATCGGGCTGGGCTGGTCTGGAAGAAGGGGACGTGGCTGAAGAAAACGGCAGTGTGCAGGGGGTGCAGAATCCTAAGGAGCTACTGGAAGTGATCACCAAAATTACGGATCAACGAAAAGTACCATTACAGACCAGGCTGGCGGCCAGCATCGACTACCTGTACTTCCATCTTCTGCAGGAACAGGCAACAAAATTACGCAGAAGTATAGGCCTCCTGTGAACTTTACTTTGTTTTAAAATTGCCTGCAGCAAACAATGCGATCTGGGGGTACAGTGGGACTGGCAGAAAAACCCAGGAGGTCAAACTACAGGAGATTTCAAAACTACTGACAGCGGGTATATCATTGGTTGTTCGCCCAGACGATGGTACAGAGATGATAAGCTGTAACGACAGCACCCCTATGCATCCACCAGCAGGTTTCAACACTCGAAAGCTTGAGGGTCGCACAGCACCACGAAGTTCCTTTTTAGGCCAAATCAGCAGTTTTAGCTACCAAACATTGGGTGAAACTCTGGGGTCATCTCCATCCAGATAAATCTAAGTTGACGGCATCCACAACTGGACTTTCTGGGATGTACAATTAATGTTATCCATATGTCTGTAACATTGCCAAAGAGTAAAGCAGACTTGGTGGAAGCCTATAACAAAATTAATTACTAAAAACACTGGTGTTGGGTGCGTTTTATGGGCTAAAACCCTACTGCTAACAATGCATGTCCGCCTACCAATTGATAATATCACAGTGGTGGCATATATTAATCATATGGGAGAAAAGATCGATATCATGTGTCAATCTGGCCAATTTATTTGGCTATGGTGTGTTAACATACATATTTGGCTATCAGCAAACTTACCTACCAGGTAAGCTCAATACAGGTGCACAACCTTTTATCCGAAAGCCTTGGGACCAGACACTTTTCGTAATTCAGAATTTGTCCGTCTTCGGAATGGAAATTTTTTAGCGTAGATTTTAATGGCTGGCTCAGTGGTAGAGTGCTCTGCTCATATCCGCAAGGTCGCGAGTTTGCGCCTTGATCCCGGCAGTTACTCGGTCGTGAGTTTGAGTCTTCAATGTAGGTTTTTTTTTGCAGAATAAATGTTTGTATGAAATGCAGTGTAGGAGAGGTGGACTGACTGTGTCGGCAGAACTTTGGAAGTGATTGCCCACCAGTCTTAAAAAGCCGCTGCGTCTCCCTGTCCCTGGGATAGCAGGGGGCGATCAAACAGCACAATACCCCCCTCCCCCTCCATCTCCAGAGGAATCCTCTCCCCGATGGGCCGCTACGGCGACGTGGCAGTTTGCCCACAGCCCGAGCTGCGCCACCCCAAGAACGAGACGTACCTTGCACACCATCCGCTTCTGCCCCTACGTGTTCCCCTGGAGTTGGAGCGGGGCTGGGCTGGAGTTGCTGCTGGCTGTGGGTCTCTGGGATCTCCGTGCTTGCAGTGGGCCTGGGGGTCGCTGTCCCGTTGGTCCTGACGTCCCCGGCCACCCCCCTGGACTGGAGCTGAGACTGGGAACTGTACCGCCCTTGCCCCCTTCCTCTGCAACTGCAAACAACCCCACTCTCCTGCAAGGGCGGTACAGTTCCCGGAGGATAGCAGGTGGCCAGAGACGTCAGGCCCAACAGGAACCCGCTCCCCGATGGGCCCCTACGATGCCCCGAGCTGCGCTCCGTCATCCGCAACCCAGGTTCCTCTGTAGTTGGAGCGGGGCTGGGCTGGGCTGCTGTTGGCTGTGGGTCTCTGGGTTCTCCGTGCTTGCGGTGGGCCTGGTGGTCGACGTCCAATTGGTCCTGACGTCTCCGGTGACTGTACTGACCTGCTGCCATCGCCGACGTGAAGACAGTGCAAAGCCCCTGCGCCGGTGCAATGAGCCGGTGCTGGAGAGGGGAGGGAAGGGGTCACACAGAACCAGAGGGGTGTAGGTGGGGTGAAACTGAAGGGACCGACAATCTGCTGCTGCCTGCACGCTGAGTTAAAAAGTTCCCACGCAAGACTCACGATACACTGTGTATCGTGAGTCTACCGTGGGAACTTTTTAACTCAGCTGGCAGGTAGCAGCATATTGTCAATTATTAACCCTCCCGCACAATATACTCTCACCTTCTCTTTTATGAATGGGGATTTAGTTCCCCTTTCTTCGAGGACCGACCGGAGGTTCCGCTGTCACCTCTGCGGGCCGCCCTCGGTGAACGTTTTCAAGGACCTTTCTTCAAGGAATGAAAAAAATGTCCTCTATTCGGAGGTTTTCGTTATTTGGATCTTCGGATAAAAGGTTGTGCACCTGTACTGAGGCACACACCAGGTCATGAAAATTCAATGACCGCACCGAATGGCTGTTGGACCACAAAAAAGTTGCTGATATTACCAAAAGAGGGACACCAGATATCGATCCATTTGCATCTAGACCCAATCACCAGTTACCAACATATGCCGCTCGTGAACCACACTTGGGGCAGCAGCAATGGACGTTACTCACTGAATGGGGAGTAATTGTTTACAATGTTTTTCCCTCCTGCCGCATCAATCGGATCCTAAGCGAAAACACATATGGACTCAACATCAAGTGTCTTGAAAGTACCTGATTGGCCTACACAGCCATGGATCCCTGTGGTCTCGGACATAGTCTCTGAACCATAGTCCACCATGCTAGATCCGGGCTGGCGGACAGGACCATGAGCGTGATCACGGCGGCCTATTCAAATTCAAATTTCAAATTTCAAATTTATTTTGTCACATACACATAGGTGTAGTGAAATTCTTTTTGCCGGCCTATCAAGAATCAACAAGGACCGGTGTAGCGTATAATACAGCTACAACCACCAACGTCCTGAGTATTCCTATCCAGCCTTCATATAGATGAAGGACTGAGCTGCAGTACTATAATTATGCAGGAGTGCCCTGTCAGCTTGCTGGTGGCAGGCGCCACGACAACTCTCCATGGGATCTCACCCTCTAGTTGTCAAACTCATGAGGATTAATTTTAACACCAACCCGCCTAGAGGGAAGTACTCCCAGATCTGGGACGTCAGTGTTGTACTAACATTGCTAAGGGCACCAGCAATGTCCCTGTCCCTGGTGGGTGGGGGGGAACTGACATTTTAAAAACAGTATGCTGATAGTACTGGTCTCAGCTCTAGGGGTCCAGTTTCTACATAAACTGAGACTGGGATAAATGATGGCATCTCCAAAAAATATAACTTCGCATATTAGAGCATGTTAAACAAGATAGACCATGAACATCAGGACAACATTTGGAATTCCAGGTATACCCAACTGACACCCAACCATGCGTAATGACACATCTTCTATTATACCTTAAAACTACTAAAACTTAAGAGGAAGTAAATTAGCACTATGGGCAGCCACAAACAGCCTAATGGCCGGGTATCAGCACTAACCATCGCTAGATGACTCAGACAGGCTTGGGAGCTGTTGGGGTAGATACTGACATCTTAAGTTTCTATCCACAAGGGCAACAGCAACACCGGCAGCTAGAGACAAGGAAGTGCCTATGGACCATATCCTGGCAACAGCAGGATGGTCTAGAGAAAGACCTTCCAATTCTTTATAATAAGCCAATAACCAAACCTGCGGTATTGCAGAATCAAGTTTGAATTCTGCAATATATTTAGCCCTAGGGAGGATTATTTTGTCAAAATAAATTGTTATTGCCTGAATTGGATGCATGTCTGAATACAATAACATACTTCCTCCCTTGGATGACTTTGGCAGTGAGTGAAGCATGGACTGTTCCACGGCTTGAAATCACAGAGCTTTAAAATCTTCACGTAGTCATTCACGTGACTCCGAAGTAAAATAGTAAGATTAAACGAGAACTTACCAGTTTGAAGTTTGATCTTTATTTTATGAGGAGTTACGATGAGGGAGTACGTGCCCCCCACTCCCGCCCTCAATTATAAAGGTCAACTGGTATCTTATTTCTCCTTGCTTTCCTATGTTTACTTCAATTACTGTTTTCTTTGATTCCACACCGCTGCTTTGAAGAATGTCGCGCACGCGTGCTGGGGGGTCTTCACGTAATCCCTCATCGTAACTCCTCATAAAATAATGATCAAACTTCAAACTGGTAAGTTCTCGTTTAATCTTACTATTCTTTAACTTCAAGTAACCCTTGCTTTCCCTCTCTCTCCGTCCCTCCCCCATCTTGGTTCTCTGACTACTTTCACTGATTAATTTTGTTGTTTGTATGCCTCGTTGCCTCCTCCCCATCAGTCAACAATGATCCATTCTACATTTCCTTGAGCATCGTCTGCTTTGATCTGTCATTTTCACATCTTACTCATCGATATCTGCAGTTCCCCTCTCCCCTAACTCAGTTTGAAGAAAGGTTTCGACCTGAAAGGTTTTACCCATTCCTTCTCTGCAAAGACGCTGCCTGTCCTGCAGAATTACTCCAGTATTTTGTGTCTATCTTAGGAGAAATCAGACTGGTTTGGTATGATGTTTAACAATCAAAATGCTCTTGTGTGTTCATTATCTTACAATCTGATGAGTTACAGTCATCTGGGTATATTTTGTACTGTGCTGTGTGACACCTCTCCTGTAGATCTTTGTGTGCTTCTTCTTTAATCAGTTTTGTGCTTCTTTATATAGGACTAAGGGCAATTGTTGAGCTTCAGAGTGGGCTGGAGGAAAATTCTCAGCAATGTTTCAAAATATAATAACCAACTGTTAGAGAGTGTATTTTCCTAGATTCAGTTATGAATTAGTGAAGATATCAAATTGTAAATGCAATGGCATGAAATTCTACAATGGTTGATACATTTTTGCATGTAACTTGAAACCTTTCAACTATTCTGAGCGAGAGTCCTACTATATCGTTGAATCAACCAGCTGATATTTATTACAAGATACAAGATGAATTTAATTGTCACGTGTGCCAGATGGCACAGTGAAATGAATTCCCATACAGCCATACAATATTTATTAATGGGAATATTGTCAAATATCACCTGTCTGATTGTCCGGCTGTGTCCAGGGCACTTTCTGCAGCGTGCAGCCTTTTGGGTAAGCACCGCTACCATTGCCAGCTTGTTTCCATTGTAAACTTGATATTATAAATTGCCTTGATTGCACTAGGGACTGAGTACAGAATTGTTTACTTAAGTGTGAGTTTATGTAAATTATCTAGTGCGTAAGGTGTCGAGTGTATGTCTGTATTCCCTAATCAAGGTAGCATTCTGGTAAACCTCTCCTGCAACCCCCCCCCCCCCCCCCCCCCCCCCCCCCCCCCCCCCCCCCCCCCAAAGCCTCCACATCCTTCCTGTAAAGGATTGACCAGAACTGCATGCAATACTCCAAATGTGGCTGAACCCAAGTCTTATAGAGCTGCATCGTGACTTCTTCAATCTAGTTCTGAATCCATACGACTATGAATCTTCTCTTAATCTTCAGGATCAGCTACCATGAGGAACTTTATCAAATACAGTGCCCTCCATAATGTTTGGGACAAAGACCCATCATTTATTTATTTGCATCTGTACTCCACAATTTGAGATTTGTAATACAAAAAAATCGTATGTGGTTAATCATTAAGAAGAAAGAAAGCACTAATCGCAAAGGGACTGGCAGGCCAAGATAGACCTCCACAACTGATGACTCTATAATAAAGAAAAATCCCCACACACCTGTCCGACAGATCAGACACACACTTCAGGAGTCAGGTGTGAATTTGTCAATGACCACTGTCCGCAGAAGACTTCATAAACAGAAATACAGAGGCTACACTACAAGATGCAAACCACTGGTTAGCTGCAAAAATAGGATGGCCAGGTTACAGTTGGCCAAGAAGTACTTAAAAGAGCAACCACAGTTCTGGAAAAAGGTCATGCGGACAGATGAGACGAAGATTAACATATCAGAATGATGGCAACAAAGTATAATAATAATAATAACTTTATTTATAGAGCACTTTAAAAACAACCACAGTTGCAACAAAGTGCTGTACATGGCTAATCATGGACAAGAAATTATTACATAACAATAAAAACATTAAACAATAAAATTAAAAAAACATTAAAAGCACTAAAAACAGGAGCAAAGTCTCAAGCAGTGTCAAAAGGCAAGGAATATAAATGTGTTTTAATACTAGTTTTGAAGATGGACAGTGAGGGGGCCTGTCTGATGTGCAACGGCAGGGTGTTCCAGAGTGCCGGAGCAGCAACAGAGAAGGCTCTATCCCCTCTGAAAGTTCCGCTTAGACCTTGGTACCTCCAGGAGCAGCTGATCAGCTATAGAGGAGAGAAGGAACTGCCCAAGATCCAAAGCATACCAGCATGTCTGTGAAACATGGTGTGGGGGGGGGGGGGGGGGGGCCTGGGTGTATGGCTGCTGGCATGTACTGGCTGCTGAATCTTCATTGGCTCACTTACAACTGCTGATGGTACTAACATAATGAATTCTGAAGTGTATAGACACATCCTATCTGCTCAAGTTCAAACAAATGCCTCAAAACTTATTGGCTGGCAGTTCATTCTATAGCAAGACAATGATCCCAAACATACTACTAAAGCAACAAAGGAGTTTTGCAAAGCTAAAAAATGGTAAATTCTTGAGTGGTCGTCAATCGCTCGTTCTGAACCCAATTGAGCGTGCCTTTTATATGCTGAAGAGAAAACTGCAGGGGACTAGCCCCCAAAACAAGCATAAGCTAAAAATGGCTGCAATACAGGCCTGGCAGAGCATCACCAGAGAAGACACCCAGCAGCTGGTGATATCCATGAATCGCAGACTTCAAGCAGTCATTGCATGCAAAGGGTATGCAAACAACATGACTCCTTTCATTTACATGACATTGCCCTGGTGCCCTGAAATGGGGGGACTATGTATAAACACTGCTGTCATTTCTACATGGTGAAACCAAAATGTGTAAAAATGGCCTTAAAATCTGGCAATGTGCACTTTAACCACATGTGATTTTTTTCTATTACAAATCTGAAATTGTGGAGTACAGAGGCAAATAAATAAATGATGGGAAGGTACACAAAAAAGCTGGAGAAACTCAGCGGGTGCAGCAGCATCTATGGAGCGAAGGAAATAGGCAACGTTTCGGGCCGAAACCCTTCTTCAGACGTTGCCTATTTCCTTCGCTCCATAGATGCTGCTGCACCCGCTGAGTTTCTCCAGCTTTTTTGTGTACCTTCGATTCTCCAGCATCTGCAGTTCCTTCTTAAACACAAATAAATGATGGGTCTTTGTCCCAAACATTATGGAGGGCACTGTACGTTACCAAAATCCATGTCGACAACATCACTACAGGTGCACAACCTTTTATCCGGTGTTCCAGAAACCGAAAAGCTCCGAAAACCGGCCATTTTTTCCAGATGTCGTCTGCGCACCAAAGCTCGCGTTTGGCGCCAAACCTGACCCAAAACGACCCACGGTCAACCCAGGTCTGTACTACTGTAGCGGCTGCCTCCTCCCTGGAGACCGGGAGACGCTTAAACATCTGTAAATCATTGCTTAAATGTTAGTCAGTTAGTTTGGAGGGCTTTTATGTGAAGGGGGGTGAAGGGGTAAACTTTAATTCTTAGTCCCCTACCTGGTCGGAGAGGCGGGGAGCGGTCAGTGCCTTACCGGGTCGCTGTGCAGTAAGCTCCGCAGCGCTGGGGCCGGTGGGGCCGCGGGCGGCGCCGGTTGTAGCTCCGACCCCGGCAACTCTACCCCTGGCTGCGAGGCGCTCCAAATCCAGCGCGGCCCACGGCCGGACGCCCCAGCTCCGCGAATGTCGGGAGTCGGCGGCGTCGCAGCGCTGGGATACCAGCGGGGTGCGGGCAATGCCTTACCGGGTCGCCGTGCGGCAAGCTCCGCAGCACTGTGGCCGCCGACACACAACATCGCGGAGCGTCGCTGGATTTGGGAGCCGCGCAGCCAGCGGTAGAGTTGCCGGGGTCGGAGCTCCAACCGGCGCCGCCCGCGGCCGGACGGAGCCCCCAGCTCCGCGGCTCCAAATCCAGCGACGCTCCGCGAACGTTGGGTCGGCGGCCACAGCGCTCCGGAGCTTGCCGCACGTCGACCCGGTAAGGCATTGCTCGCTCCCCGCTGGTATCCCAGCGCTGCGACGCCGCCGACTCCCGACATTCTCGGAGCTGGGACGTCCGGCCGCGGGCCGCGCTGGATTTGGAGCCTCGCAGCCAGGGGTAGAGTTGCCGGGGTTGGAGCTACAACCGGCGCCGCCCGCGGCCGGACGGAGCCCCCAGCTCCGCGAGGTTGGGAGTCGCCGACCAGGTAGGTAGGGGACTAAGAATTAAAGTTTCCCCCTTCACCCCTACACCACCACCACCACATAAAATCCCTCCAAACTAACTGACTAACATTTATGCAATGATTCTCCCGGTCTCCGGGGAGGAGGCAGCTGCTCCAGACTTTTCAAGCCGCCCGCGCTACCTACCTAATCTACGCTAAAAATCTTCCATTCTGAAATCCGAAAATGTCCGAAATCCGACAAGTGTCTGGTCCCAAGGCTTTCGGGTAAAAGGTTGTGCACCTGTACTCTACCTTCATCCTTCACCTTTGTCACCTACCCACAAAACTCGATCATGTTAGTAAGACAAGATCTGCCATGTACAAAGCCTATGTGACTGTCCATAATTGGCCTATTCCAATTCCTATCCCGAAGATTCCTCACCAATAGCTTCCCTACCACTGTTGTGTGACTCACCGGCCTTTGATTTCCTGGATTATCTCCAGAGAATCATAGTCATACAGCATGGCCCAACGTCAAGTTCAAGCTCAAGTTCACATGTATTGTCACATGCACCAATTGGTACAGTGAAATTTGAGTTACCATACAGCCATACGAATAAAAACAATACACAATAGAATTGAACATAAACATCCACCCCAGTGGAATCAACATTTCTCATTGTGATGGAAGGCAATAAAGTTCAGTCAATCTTCCTCCTTTTACCCGTGGTCGGGGCCTAGAACCCTACGCAGTCGCTGCTACAGACGGCCCGATGTACAGGCCCTCTCACCAGGATGATAGAAACTCCAACATCGGGACGGGACACACTGCAGCTTGGAGTTCCCAAATGGGCCGCACTTTACCAGAGTTAAAGTCCACAGGTCCCAATTGACGGAGCTCCAACACAGGCGATCCTCGGCAAAAGATCCCAGGCTCCGCAATGTTAAAGTCAGCGCCGTGTCCGCAGCTAGAAGCTCCGCAGACCACAGCTCCACGATGTTAAAGTCAGCAGGCCCCACGATTGGAGCTCCAACATTGGCGATCCTCGACAAGGATCCCAGGCTCCGCGGTGGTAATTCCGCGCTACGCCTGCTGCTGAACCTCTGTGCCGGTCTCCGGTCGGAAAGGCCGCGCCAATCCATTTGGTAGGCCGCGAGGGGGGTGAAGGTGCTACAAACGGTTTTCCCCTCTTCCCCCCCCCCACCACCACCCCTCACATTAGACATACTAAGAAACATTAAAACATAGATTTAGACGCACTAAAAATAACAAAAAAGGCGAAATGACTGACGAGCTGCTGGGGAGGCTGCCACTACAGTAGCGCCAACCGATGGACCATGCCAACAAAGATACCCCATCTTTGCATGTCCCACCTGCCCACATTTGGCCAATATTACTCTGAACATTTCCTATCTATGCACCTGTCCAAATGTCTTTTAAATGTTGTTATCTGTATCTGCCTTAACTACTTCATATGACAGGCTCTGTGTGTAAGACCACTACCTTCTGCATGAAACACTATCATCTTATACCTATGACCTCTGGTTCTTGATTCCCCAATTCTGGGTAAAAGGCTCCATGCATTCCCCCTGTCTATCCCCCTCAAAATTATATACATCATCTCTATACCTATAAAAGTATCATCTTGTATGTATGTGTGTGTGCATGTATATGTGTATGTGTCTTTCCACCTTCCTCAAACCGCCACGCGCTAGCGCAGAAATTTTCACAGATCATTAATCACATAAACCTCCTCAATAAAGTAAACTGCTTCACTTCACATTTCACACTATATATAAGTTACAGCGTATTAAAACTAGTCAAATCCAAGTTTTCAAATGGCAAACCTCCTTCAACCCGCTTCAAAGTGATGTCACAAAGGGGGGATGGGCGGCCACCAAGTGGGAGTGGGCGGAACCCAGCTTCCAGTGATGTCGGGGAGGGCCGCATTTAAATTAACGGTCCGCTATTTACGACCCGGGCTTCTACCCTTTACGCATCGAGACCGCGACAGTAAAGGAAACATTGAGACGGCAGCGGTGAGGCCTCGCGATGATGGGCGAGGGTAGTTACCACGTCCACACTGCCTCTCTCGTCCCCTCCCTCTCTACCCTCCCTCCTCCTCTTTACCCCCTCCCTATCTACCCTCTCTACCCCCTCCCTCTCTACCCCTTTCCTCTTTACCCCCCCTCTCTAACCCCCTCCCTTGTCTTCTCCCCTCTCTACCCTCCCTCCCCCCCACTCTATCCTCCTTCCTCTCTCTCTCTCTACCCTCCCTCTCCCTCCCTGCCCCCTCCCCCTCTCTACCCCCCCCTCCCCCTCCCCCCCTCCCGCTCTACCCCCCCCCTCCCTCTCCCTCTCCATTCCCCTCCCCCTCCCTCTCTACCCCCTCCCTCTACCATCCCTCCCTCTCCATCCCCTTTCCTCTCTAGGGATTGAAGATGGAGGCCTTGCCCTCTCTCTCTCTACCCTCCCTCCCCCCCCCCTACTCTACCCCCTTCCCTCTCACTCTACTCTCCACTCTCTCTCTCCCCTCTCTACTCCCCCCCTCTTCTCTCTACCCCTCTCTCTCTCTGCCCGTATCCCCCCTACCCCCGCTCCCCCTCCCTCTATCCTCCCTCTCTACTCCACTCACTCTCACTCTCTATCCCACCCCCTCCCTCTCTAACCTCTCCCCCTCCCTCTCTAACCCCCCTCCCTATCTACTCCCTTCCCTCTCTACCACCCCTCCCTCTACCTTCTCTAGGGATTGAAGAGAGAGGGTGAAGAGGAGCGGGAGAGAGTGCAGGGGGGTGAAGAGAGATGGGTCGCGCCTGTGCAGTTGGGGGTTATGTGTGAGTGGTGGAATATTGTGTTGGGGGAGCCTGCACTTGGTCTAGTATAATATTAGATCACCTCTCAACCTCCTGCGCTCCAAAGTATAAAGTACAATCTGCCAACCTCTCCCTATAGCTCAGATCTTCAAATCCTGGCACCATCCTCATAAATCTTTGCACTCTTTCTAGCTTTCTAACAACATTCTTCCTATAGCAGCATGACCAAAACTGGACATAATACTCTATATGCGACCTTACCGACTGTAACATACCAACTTCTATACTCAGTACCCTGACTGATGAAGCCTTCTATCTACCTGTGGTGCCACTTTCAGGGAACTAGTTTAGTTTAGTGTATTGTTGTCGTATGCTGAGGAAATGGAGCAGCTGGGCTTGTATACTCTGGAGTTTAGAATGAAGAGAGGGAATCTTATTGAAACAGATAAGATTATTAAGGGTTAGAGGCAGGAAACATGTTCCCGATGTTGGGGGAGTCCAGAACCAGGGGCCACAGTTTAAGAATAAGGGGTAAGCCATTTAGAACGGACACGAGGAAACACTTTTTCTCACAGAGTTGTGAGTCTGTGGAATCCTCTGCCTCAGAGGGCGGTGGAAGCCGGTTCTTTGGATACTTTCAAGAGAGAGCTAGATAGGGCTCTTAAAGATAGAGTCAGAGGACATGGGGAGGAGGCAGGAACGGGCGTACTGATTGGGGATGATCAGCAATGATCACATTGAATGGCGGTGCTGACTTGAAGGGCCGAATGGCCTACTCCTGCACCTATTGTCCATTGTATGTACTGAGATATAGTGAAAAGCTTTTGTTTGCGTGCTATCTATTCAAAGAAAATACTATAAATGAATATAGATGTCCACAGTGCACAGATACAATGTGTACAACATTTAGTGCAAAGTTATAACATTAAAGTTGAATATAGGCTGATTAACGATGGTTCAAAGGTCTCCAATGAGGTAGATGAGAGGTGAGGACCGCACTCTCTAGAGGACCTAGATGAGCTAACAGCTGGGTAGAAACTGTTCCTGAATCTGGAGGTATCTGTTTTCAAACTTCTGTACCTTTTGCAAGATGGGAGAGGGGGGAGAAGAGGGAGTGGCCGGGACGAGACCGGTCCTTGCTAGCGGCCTTGGTGAGGCAGCGTGAAGTGTAGAGTCAATGGAATGGATCAATGTAGCAATCAAAGTTTGTCTTCTAAATAGTAATTAGTTATTTTCTGTATAATTGTTATACTTCATTGAGTACAATTGGAGACTCCATCAGCGATAAAGTTAGACAGGGAACAGGTCTTTAACGTTTTGATAATCTTGCTGCTAAAAAAGTTGATTGCTAAATCATTGATAATGTTACTGTGTATCCAGGCATCAAATGGGGTTTTCTACACAAAATGATTTCTAGCAACCTCCATTATTGATTATATTTGTTTCTTCATGCACCTTACCAACTGGCTTCTATTCCGAAACTGTTGGATAATATTCATATATATGTTTCTTTTTGTCTCAGTAAATAGTAAAAATGAATATAATGTTTAAATCTCAATAACTCGCGTAGGAGAGTAGCATCATAAATACCCAATGATAGTAGTGGCTCAGTTAGTTGTATCTTGGCCTCAATTAGAGGCTTGTGGGGTCAAATTCAAAACTCAATCCAGGGGCTTAAACACAACATATAAACCAAAGAATGATTCAATGTGCAGCCTTTCAAAAGAGACTTTAAACTTAAGGGTTATCTTGCCTTTTTGGGTGGATGTGAAAAATTCTGCGGCACATTTTAAAGCATTGCATTGGTTGTAAATCTGTTTTCAGGGGAATGACCTCAGGTTGTGAAAGATTTCATATAAACAAGAAACTGTAGCACATATGAAACAGAATTTGCTGCACTCTGAAGTCATTACCGTGATGGTGTAACAATGTATTGTTTTTGGTACAGAAGTCAAACAACTTATTATGCCTAGGTACACAAAAAAGCTGGAGAAACACAGCGGGTGCAGCAGCATTGATGGAGCGAAGGAAATAGGCAACGTTTCGGGCCGAAACCCTTCTTCAGAAACCCATCTGCAGTTCCTTCTTAAACAACTTATTATGCCTGTAACTTACATTGCTACTCGCTTAATAATGTAATTTCTTGCAACATTTGTATTGCTTCTCCATAAAATGGGGATAATAAATTATAACAGCTTAATCTTCTGAAATCAATGCCAGCCCAGCTAAAGTGAAACCGACGAGGTCATAGTTGAGACGTGGAGATTCCTACAGAAATCCAAGTAAACGTAATTTTTAACATTTCTTCAGCCGTGTTACTCCTGTTCAATTGTGGTTCCCATTGGAAAGTGTTTTAATTATTTTCACAGCTCATTCAAACCAAATTCCAACTGGAAGATGAGGAAGATTGCTAGCATAACATGGGAATTTCAACCTTTTGCCTGCACAGTGCATTTTGCGTCTTTGATGTAGATACAAAAATATTTGGTACCTGTCACAAAGTCTGCTTGGTGCAATGGGTATTGAGGAATCGACCATGAGTACAGCTCAGAGCTATGCACTGAGCTTCGAGTCCATTAATTTTCAACAAGATATAGAATGGTGTTACATGCAATTGAATATCACTCCAATGAACTTGCTAATAGCATGAAATCTGTTAAGCTCATTTGATACACACAAACAATTGTGAATCACATGATTACTAAGTATGAGTAACTTGCAGTTATGGTCACCAGAGAAAAAATGCAAGACCTGAGAGACCAGATTATTGTTTTCAACAGCATGTTACTGTAAATCTACAGTTAGAAAACATTGGAAAATGTTCATGCAGGAATCGTTAGCCATATTAAAAAAAAAAAGAAAGAATTCCTGATAAGGAACAGAGGCTTTAATTTCTGACATAAAGAAAAATACACCAGCTTTGCACAATAAAATATAATAAACCTGATTTAAAGTTCCAAACAGCGAGATAAATCATTGTATAAATCTATGGAGGGAGCCAGAGAAATTGGTGCACACAAATAATTGTTCATGTGACATTCTGAATGACAAATACAGAGGTTGTCTAAATATACACTTGAAAATTATGCAGTCAAAAGACCTTAATTTCTTGTGCAACATTTAACACAAGGGAAAGGGAGCAAGGGTAAGCCACCAGGCATCTTCACATCTGTCCCACCATTCATACAGTATGATCATGTTTGATCTATGCAGGCCTCAACTCTTCAGTGCCACTTTCCCCAAACACTCAATGCACTGGTCTTTCAGCTATTTATTCATCTTCGCCTTAAATATATCTAATGATAACCCTGAAGGTTATAGAGAATTCTAGAGATTTACTATCCCTTGAGAGAAGAAACTTCTATGTAACCCGCTATTAAATGACCAACTCCTTATTTCGCATCCATTTGTCTCCCACTAGTGAAAACATCTCTACGTCTAGCATGTTAAGCTCCCTTAGAATCTTGCATGAATTGAGTTTTGAGCTCAGTTTGAAAATAACTGATTATAATAATTTTCCATGGATTGTAAAAAATAAATCAGTAAACAAGAGTACAAGCAGTGCACTGTGATGAGTAACATAAGTATCTGAAACTTCCAATACTCCTTACGTCATTGACCAGCTCATTTAACATACAGTGCATTCAGAAAGTATTCAGATCCTTTCAATTTTCCACATTTTGTTACATTACAGCCTTATTCTAAGATGGATTAAAATATTTTTTATCATCAATCTACACACAAAACATAATAAGATAGGAAAAACAGGTGTTTAGAATTTTTTGCAAAGTAATTAATAAGAAATAACTGAAATATCACATTTACATAAGTATTCAGACCCTTTGCTATGACACTCAAATTAAGCTTTGGTACATCCTGTTTCCATTGATTTTACTTCGGAGTCACGTGAGTGACTACGTGAAGAAGGGCCGTCTGTCTGCGTGCGCATCATTACGTCTGAACGCAACGCGCACGAAGGACTGGCAGAGGCACTGTATCCTCCCAGCCGTCGGGATGGGCAGGTAAGGAAAGTTGAACTACTTACCTGCGTTCTTTCGGGCATGAAGCTTTTTGTAGTTTCAGAGTCCAGATGTCGAGGAGACGGTCTGCGGGGAAATCGGCTGCCGAAGAACGCAGCATTCCCAGTAGCGGGCGACGGTCTTGTTCCTGACATTAGCGCCGGCAGCAGAACCAGCAGGAGACTTGGTGCAGGAGGAGGAGCTCCGTGGTGGTCCTGCGGGACGTAATACCACCCGCAAGTCTAACAAACCCGTTGACTCGAATGAGTCCGGGGAAGAGGGATACCCTCCCTCAACAGAGAGCGTCTGAGGACGACTCTCCCACATGGAGCAACTTATGGAGAAGTTGCTCCAACAATGATCTGCTCCAAAGGAGGGAGCAGTATCAGCATGGGCCTACAGCAGGCCGTGCCGGGTGCCTCGCACATGGGGCAGCCCAATGTCTTCCCCATTGGAGGGGGAAGTACATATGGAAGAAACCACTCTGAATCATTATAATTATGGAGAGGGTCAGAACCTGACCTGGGGTTGAGATTTTTGATTGGAGAAAGGCTAACTTTGAGGAGATGCGAAAGGATTTAAAAGGAGTAAATTGGGACAGTTTGTTTTATGGGAAAGATGTGGAAGAGAAATGGAGGACATTTAAAGGTGACATTTTAAGAGTACAGAATCTTTATGTCCCTTTTCGGTTGAAAGGAAATAGTAAAAATTGGAAAGAGCCATGGTTTTCAAGGGAAATTGGACACCTGGATCGGAAAAAGAGCGAATTCTACAATAATTATAGGCAGCATGGAGTAAATGAGGTGCTTGAGAAGTATAAAGAATGTAAAAATACATTGAGGGAAGTTAGTGTAGAAATAGCAGGGGCTATGACAGAAATGTTTCAAATGTCATTAGAAACGGGAATAGTGCCGGGGGATTGGCGTACTGCGCATGTTGTTCCATTGTTTAAAAAGGGGTCTAACAGTAAACCTAGCAATTATAGACCTGTTAGTTTGACGTCAGTGGTGGGCAAATTAATGGAAAGGATACTTAGAGATAATATATATAAGCATCTGGATAAACAGGGTCTGATTAGGAACAGTCAACATGGATTTGTGCCTGGAAGGTCATGTTTGACTAATCTTCATGTTTGAAGAGGTTAATATAAATTTGGATAGGCATATGGATGAGAAGGGAATGGAGGGTTTTGGTTTGAGTGCAGGCAGGTGGGACTAAGGGAAAAAAGTTGTTCAGCATGGACTTGTAGGGCCGAGATGGCCTGTTTCCGCGCTGTAATTGTTATATTGTTATATGGTTATATGGTTAGGTTACTCAGGAAATTGATGAGGGTAAAGCAGTGGATGTTGTATATATGGACTTCAGTAAGGCCTTTGGCAAGGTTCCTCATGGAAGGTGGTTAAGAAGGTTCAATGGTTGGGTATTAATGGTGGAGTAGCAAGATGGATTCAACAGTGGCTGAATGGGAGATGCCAGAGAGTAATGGTGGATGGTTGTTTGTCAGGTTGGATGCCAGTGACTAGTGGGGTGCCACAGGGATCTGTGTTGGGTCCACTGTTGTTTGTCATGTACATCAATGATCTGGATGATGGTGTGGTAAATTGGATTAGTAAGTATGCAGATGATACCAAGATAGGTGGGGTTGTGGATAATGAAGTAGATTTTCAAAGTCTACAGAGAGATTTATGCCAGTTGGAAGAGTGGGCTGAAAGATGGCAGATGGAGTTTAATGCTGATAAGTGTGAGGTGCTACATCTTGGCAGGACAAATCAAAATAGGACGTACATGGTAAATGGTAGGGAATTGAAGAATGCAGGTGAACAGAGGGATCTGGGAATAACTGTGCACAGTTCCCTGAAAGTGGAATCTCATGTAGATAGGGTGCTAAGGAAAGCTTTTGGTGTGCTGGCCTTTATAAAACAGAGCATTGAGTATAGAAGTTGGGATGTAATGTTAAAATTGTACAAGGCATTGGTGAGGCCAATTCTGGAGTATGGTGTACAATTATGGTCGCCTAATTATAGGAAGGATGTCAACAAAATAGAGAGAGTACAGAGGAGATTTACTAGAATGTTGCCTGGGTTTCAGCAACTAAGTTACAGAGAAAGGTTGAACAAGTTATGGCTTTATTCTTTGGAGCGCAGAAGGTTAAGGGGGGACTTGATAGAGGTCTTTAAAATGATGAGAGGGATAGACAGAGTTGACATGGATAAGCTTTTCCCACTGAGAGTAGGGAAGATTCAAACAAGGGGACATGATTTGAGAATTAAGGGACTGAAGTTTTGGTGTAACATGAGAGAGAACTTCTTTACTCAGAGAATTGTGGCTGTGTGGAATGAGCTCTCAGTGAAGGTGGTGGAGGCAGGTTCGTTTTAATCATTTAAACATAAATTGGATAGTTATATGGACGGGAAAGGAATGGAGGGTTATGGTCTGAGCGCAGGTATATGGGACTAGGGGAGAATACCTGTTCGGCACGGACTGGAAGGGTCGAGATGGCCTGTTTCCGTGCTGTAATTGTTATATGGTTATATGGTTAAAAGAACAGGGGGGGGGAAACCTTCCCAGGGACAAGCAGAAGAAAGCAAGTAAGTAAGTAAGTTTTACTTATATAGCACTGTTTAAGTCAACTCGCATTGACACCAAAGTGCTTTACATAATATGTAATATGCTTCCATACAAGCATAATAATATGCTTCCATACAAACAAAAGAAAATAATACTTTTGCAATCATCCAGGTTCCACTGGGTGCTTCCCTGGATGGAGATCTAGCTAATTGACAGCCCGGGTATTAAGGAGAACCCCCAGGCAGTGGCACCTGTTTCAGGGCTGCACAAATGTCTCCTGCTCTAAGGAGAGGATCATCCACGGTCAGTTTCAGTCTGACCCAAAGCAAGAACCTCATTTAGGTCTGCGCATGTCAGCGCAGGTATCCTCAGGGGCCTGCGGCAACATCTGTTTTCAGGGCTGCCTACAAGTCTCACTCTCAGTGGAGGAGAGTGCGAGTGATCAGTAGGTAACTGATCTCGAATTTAAAGTATGAACATACTGAAGCACATGCATATGGCCTCAAGAGCCAGCAGTTGGCAACGCTACAAGTGCCGGCAAGGGAACAGCGCTATCAGGGTGACTTTGGAGAAACCAGCCGCCGAATCCTCTCTTCAGGTAAGACCAGAAGAAGGAAGCAAAAGCTGTTGGACCAATCAAGGTATCAACGACAAGCAAAACGTCATCAGTAGGCGACAACACACCCCACACCTCCATAGGGGGTAAGCGGTTCACTGAAACCAGTGGTAGCTTGAAAGCTGGGCACGTAAATATGATCAGAGTCGTCTTTCAAGGCAGACTCAGAATTATGGCCAGAATTGTCTTACAGGGCAGGCTTAGTATGATGAGGTTTTTCAGACCAAGACTCAAGCAGAGGTCAGGAGAAACATTGAATCCACACTCCCTACCAGTCCTACTCCCAATCAAGGAGAGAAAAGGAACCCGCATCAGGGGCCTTTGGGCTTACCACAAGACCACCGGTAGCCATGGAGGTAGGTGGGTCTGGGTTTACCGAAACAAGGGATTGTGGACAAGTTACGTGTTGGTAATTTTTACTCTTGTGTTTTTGCTCAAAATGACAATAACATGAATTTCAGATCTGGTTTCAAAAAACAGATAATAACATGTGATTATTTTTACTGCACAACATACATAGGTTCCAAGTAGACTTGGAACTCGGACCGGAGTTGTCTTCGAGGCAGGCCCAGTATTATGGGCAGGATTGCCTTTCAGGACAGGTGACAGATGGAGGATGTCACTTCATCCAGGTTTAACTCATATGTGCAGTATAGACTTTCAGAACAGTAAATTTTTGTTACGGTTTAACAACTGTTTATAGGAACTTCCTATAAAATGGTCACATGGCATGCATCCACCTCAAAGATACATACTATTTGGTGTCTATTCACTAAGAACAGGAGATATTTGAAGTTTAACTGGATGGCATGGCTCTGCCAAATAGGTTGACATCAGCTCCTAGACTATTGACTAAACTACGGAAACCAATTCTGGGTCTACAAAGGTCTCAGAACCACATATTAATGGCATATTTGGAGGACTTTTCATTTTGGAGCACAAAGAATTGGCAGAAACATCAGTCAAAGCAAACCAAAACCCTGTTTGAAAGACTTGGTTACCTCATCCATCCAGTTAAATCAAAATTGACACCTACAAGGGTAATTGATTACCTAGGATTTACTATCAAACACAGTAAATATGTTGGTGACTTTGCCTAGGGGTCAAACAACAAGATTTAAGTAAGCCTGCTATGACCTGTTAGTCAAATACTAGCCATCTATCAGGCAAACAGCGAATGTAATTGGCAAATAGTAGCTGTATTTCCAGCAGTACGTCACAGGACTTTGCATGACCAGAATTTACAGCAAGCAAAGGAACGAACACTCAGATTCCATGCAGGCCAAATTGGCAAAACTATGGATTGCCAGCAGAGGCCATTGTTGAATAACTATGGTGGATAACGAATGTGAGACAGCTCAAGGGAAATCTTGCTCGAAAGCCATCGGTGGTTCTTCAGACCAATGCAAGCGGCTAAGGATGGGGAGCCACAACACACAGTCTAGAGCTGTGGGGGCAGATGGAATGAGCAGGAGTCTGTAATTCCTCAACACATGGAATCAATTACGCAGAATTGTTAGGGGCACAATATGGACAAGGTTTTCTGTAGCAACATGCAAACTGTGCTTGTTCAAATTCAGATTGATAACACCACAGCGGTGGCATATATCAATCATAAGGGTGGTGGAAAATCTGTATCTTGCGACAGATTGTCGAACCTCATTTGGCACTGGTGTATCGAGAGGAATATTTGGGTTACAGCGGTCTATCTACGAGGTAGATATAACACGGTGACAGATGCTGGATCACAAATGTTTAATAACAACACAGAATGGATGTTGAATCGGGCAGTATTTAACAAAATAACTACATGATTTGGCATACCAGATATTGATCTGTTTGTATCTAGACTAAACCATCAGTTACCCAGACATGTGTCCTGCGAGCTGGATCCAGGAGCAAAGGCAGTGGATGCTTTCTCCCTCAATTGGGGAGGAATGTTTATGTACGCTTTCCGCCAATTTGTCTCACAGACCGATGCTTGACCAAAATCAAGCAAGACTAAGCCACAGGCATATTGGGAGTGCCAGATTGGCTTACTCAAGCCTGGTTCCCAAAATATTTTGGGAATTATTGTTCAGCCAGTTATGGCTGTACCCAAGAGCAGGGACCTCCTAGTGAACCCAGTTACAGGGAGCAATCATCCACTACATGAACGTATTAACTTGTTGGTCTGCTGAGGAGGCCATTTCAAGGCACAGGACTGTCCGAACAAATACAACACAGTTCGGATAATGGATGTCTTGGAGTTCCTATCAACTCTGTACTATAACTATAAACAAAGTTATAGTTCAATCTATAGTGCCAGAGGCACACTCTCCTCCTATCTGATGCTGGAAGCAGGGCACGGGTCGATAGGAACGCACCCCTTTACAACAAAATTCATGAAGGGAATTTACAATTTAATACCTCCAAGGTACACAGACACATGGGATGTGAGCATGGTACTAACCCTACTTTGACAGTGGGGACCGCCTATAATTAACCCTGAAGGTGGTATGCTAATGGCACTACTAACAGCACAAAGAGTCCAGACACTGCAAAAGCTATGGTTGGACTACATGACCACCAATATGAACAACATAACATTCATAATCAGGAACCTGATAAAACAGAGCAGGCCAGGAATGCCAGGGATGAAGATCCAGTTCTTGGCATATCCAGAGGACCAACGGTTGTGTGTGTGGTAACATACTAACACCACTATCTGAGAGTTACGGAGAACCCCAGAGGCTCAGAACAATTGGTCCACATCAGCCATAAAAAACCACACCAGAAGGTGTCAACTCAAACCATGTCTAGATGGTCAAACGAGGTAGTGGTGGTAGCAGAAGTGAACATTTATATCGTTAAATCTCACTCCACCAGGGCTGCATCTACGTCGGCAGCAAAAGCTATGGACATGTCCCTTGACTTCATCCTAGTGGCTGCAGGATGGACGAACGAATGAACGGTCCCCCGGTTTTATAACAAACCCATAACCGGACTGGGGGTGTTTGCACATACCATTTTAAGTTCTGTTCCCTAGTTTCCCTCCAAGGTTGGGAGGGGTAACTATATTATTAAACTTTTCTTTCATTTAAAGCATCAGTGTTTTTACCTAACTACGTAATGTCTGAATGCTTTAATGATTACACTCATCCATGGTCAATCCATTCAGTGAGTGACGCCTGGATTTGTAACCGGCGTAAAATCACAGAGCTTTGAAATCTTCACATAGTCATTCACGTGACTCCGAAGTAAAATAGTAAGATTAAACGAGAACTTACCAGTTTGAAGTTTGATCTTGATTTTATGAGGAGTTACGATGAGCGATTACGTGCCCACCGCTCCCACCCTCATACTATCAAGGTCATCTGGAAGTTCTAGTTTCTTCACAATCTTACTAATTTCAGGTCTTCTTTTTATCTGTGATTTAACACCGCTGCTTTGAAGATTGATGCGCACGCAGACGGACGGCCCTTCTTCACGTAATCGCTCATCGTAACTCCTTATAAAATCAAGATCAAACTTCAAACTGGTAAGTTCTCGTTTAATCTTACTATTATCCTTGGGGTGTTTCTACAACGTGATTGGAGTCCATCAGTGGTACATTAAATTCATTGTACATGATTTGGAAAGCCACACTCCTGTCTATATAAGGTCCCGCAGTTAACAGTGCCTGTCAGAGCAAAACCCAAACCATGAAGCCGAAGGAATTGTCCATAGACCTCCGAGACAGAATTGTGTCAAGACACAGATTTGGGAAAGGGTATATAACAATTTCTGCAGCATTGCAGGTCCCGAAGAGCACATTTGCCTCTCTCATTCTTAAATGGAAGAACTTTGAAACCACCAGGACCCATCATAGAGCTGGCCACCCGGCCAAACTGAGCAATCGGGGGAGAAGGGCCTTGGTCAGGGAGGTGACCAAGAACCCGATGGTCACTCAGACAGAGCTCCAGAGTTCCTCTGTGGAGATGGGAGAAACTTCCAGAAGGGCAACTATATCTGCAGCACTCCACCAATCAGGCCTTTATGGTAGAGTGGCCAGACAGAAGCCACTCCTCAGTAAAAGGCGCATGCCAGCCCACTTGGAGTTTGCCAAAAGGCACCTAAACAAGATTCTCTGGTCTGATGAAACCAAGATTGAACTATTTGCTCTGAATGCCAAGTGTCATGCCTGGATGAAACCAGGCACCACTCATCACCTGGCCAATACCATACCTACGGTGAAGCATGGTGGTGGCAGCATCACGCTGTGGGGATGTTTTTCAGCAGCAGGAACTGGGAGACTAGTTAGGATCGAGGGAAAGATGAACGGAGCAAAGTACAGAGAAATCCTTGATGAAAACCTACTCCAGAGCGTTCAGGACCTCATACTGGGGCAGAGGTTCACATTCCAACAGGACTACGGCCCTAAGCACACAGCCAAGACAACGCAGGAGTGGCTTTGTGACAAGTCTGTGAATGTCCTTGAGTGGCGGAGCCAGAGCCCGAACTTGAACCCGATCGAACATCTCTGGAAGGACCTGAAAATAGCTGTGCATCGATGGTCCCCATCCAACCTGACAGAGCTTGAGAAGATCTGCAGAGAAGAATGGGAGAAATTACCCAAATACAGGTGTGCCAAGCTTGTAGCGTCATACCATAGAAGACTTGAGTCTGTAATCACTGCCAAAGGTGCCTCAACAAAGAACTGAATGAAAGGTCTGAATACTTATGTAAATGTGCTATTTCAGCTAGTTATTTTTAATTACTTTGCAAACATTTCTAAACCCTGTTTTAACTTTTTTATTATGGGGTATTGTGTATAGATTGATGATTAAAAAAATAATTTAATCCATTTCAGAATAAAGGATGAGAGGGGATCTTATTGAAAATTATAAGATTATTAAGGGTTTGGACACGCCAGAGGCAGGAAATGAATTAATAAGTTTATTGATCAAGTATTCACATACAAGAAATTTGCCTTGGTGCTCTGCCCATAAGTGACAACATGACATACAGTGACAGTTAAGAATGATACCTAAAACATTAAACATTAATAATAAAACATTATTGATTAAACATGTGAATTAAATAAAATACCGGAGCAAAAGGAGGCTACAGAATTTTGGTTATTGAGTAGACCTACTACTCATGGAAAAAAGCTGTTTTTATGTCTGGCTGTTTTGATGGCAATCTGTTCGATGACGTTGAGCTTGGCGGTGGTAAGGCCTTCAACATTGAGCTGCAGTAGTGCTAAACCTCGACAGTTGGCAGCATTTAACGGTGCCGCCTGGCCTGGGGAGGCATGGCTTTTAGCGGTCTGCAGACGTGGTAAATACATTGGTTTCGCTTTGTGGGCTTATGAGCCTGTAAGCTACTCATGAAGGAGGCCGCGTAGAGGCACATCTTCAATGTTCCACCTCAACAACGGGGAAGCGACCCGCGAGATGAACGTCATGGTGGATAATGCCCGGTTACGGTCCAAGCCCGTCCCCACGTACCTCGGTGTGAAGCTCGACAGAACGTTGACATTCAAACAGCACTTGGAAGGTGCCAAGGCAAAGACAAGTGCCAGTGCCGCACTGATACGCCGCCTAGCCGGCACCACATGGGGAGCCCCGACGAAAACACTGCGCATGTCCACAGTGGCCCTGGTGTTCTTAGCCGCCGAGTACTGCGCCCCGGTCTGGTGCCATAGCCCTCATGCCAAGAAACTGGATGCTGCCCTCAACAGCGCCCTGCGGACTGTCTCCGCATGCCTACGAGCCACCCCAGTAAACCAACTGCCTGTCCTCGCTGGCATCGCCCCAGCCAACATCAGACAAGAAGCAGCCACGCTGGCCCTCTCTCGAAAGGTGCAGACCAGTGAATCCCACCTCCTCCATCAGATCATCACAGAGACACCACGACGAGTGCGCCTCACGTCACTGCACCCCTTTGCCACGCAAGCCCAAGAGCTGTTCTGCACAAGACCGGCTGATGCTTCTAAGGCAGCCTGGGTCAAGACGAGATGGAGAGACCAGTGGAGGTCAGTGGAACCATCTAGGCTACACCATTATATCGATGACCCCATGGACGTCCCTGGCCAGGACCTGCCCCAAAAGCAGTGGACAAACCTCAACTGCTTGAGGACAGGCATCAGGCCCTCACTGCCAACAATACAACATAGTGCTAACACAAACAGTAACATTTTAATCTTCTGTGGTTGCATCCGCTCTCTGTGTCTTTATTCACTGTTGTAAAGCATAAGTAAAGCACATTTTATTCTTCATACACCTTTAATTGGGCCCAGCGTTTCAACCGTCCCATACCTTTCATGTCTAGACATGCACATGTAACGCCGCTAATCAGAACTTGGTGGGGGCTTGACAATCTAGATGCAAAGCCAGGTTTCTCCGGCAGTGCCTTTACCATTACCTTAGTTCCTGCTGGGGGAACATCGGGTAATGCACTATCCTTCAAACATCTATATATTTTGTGTTGTCTCTTCCGTACTTGCTATCTCATTCCCCGTAACGGACTACTAAGTTCCAGTACATACTTACGTATCCGGTCCCTTACTGGTCCTACTTCCTCTCCCCCCATAACTATCCCATGTGGTCATTGTATTGCACGTCCCATCAAGTAATCATGTATGACCCCAAAGGCGTACCCACTATCTGTAGACGTTTGCCGCCTTTCCCTCTGCCAGTTGCAAAGCGTTAGTGAGGGCCATCAACTCTGCCACATGGGTTGAGAGGGCCCCATCCTATCTCCCTGATCGGACTGTCGCACTTGTGCCATCCACTACGGCCCACCCGGTCCGAGGAGATCCGTCCATATATTCCGCGATCCATCTACAAATAGGGTGATATCAGGGTTTTCTGGTGGTTCTTCTATAACTGGGAATGTCCCCTCCTCTTTCTCTACCTCGGGATAAGCATGGGGTTTTCCTGTTCCGAGGATTCCTTCAGCTGGGTTTTCTGCTGTGTCTTGCTCTATTACTACAGATCTATCTTTGGGGATGATTTATCATTTAAAAATAAATTGGATAGTTAAATGGACGGGAAAGGAATGGAGGGTTATGGTCTGAGCGCAGGTATATGGGACTAGGGGAGAATACGTGTTCGGCACGGACTAGAAGGGTCGAGATGGCCTGTCTCCGTGCTGTAATTGTTATATGGTTAAATGGTTATATGAGTACTGTCTCCCAGCGTGCCGACGCAGATTTGAGACAGATCGCAACTGGCTGTCACAAATAGATGACTATCTTCTGCCCAATCTACGCCTTTTAGGGGCTAACCTTTAACCCTCCCTCCTTTAGGACCTTAACGTGTGTACCAGAGTAGCTGCTTGTCCTGCCTCATCTTCTGAAGCAGTAAGAAGGTTGTCTACATATTGCAGTATGGTACTTCGGTAAGGGCTTTCTAGCAAGGAGTTCATTGCCCGAAGGAAAATTGCTGAACTATTGTGAAAGCCCCGTGGGAGTCTGGTCCAAGTGTATTGTTTATCACCTACGGTGAAGGCAAACTTATTCTGCGACTCAGGATCAAGTGGTATAGAGCAAAATCCATTGGCTATATCAAGGACCGTGAATACCTTATTTTCCGTGCTTAATGCGTTTAGGATCGTTGCGGTGCTGGTAATTATTGGGTGGAGCTTAGGGGTTATCTAATTCAGTTCCATATAGTCGATGGTCAGTCTATGTGTGCGGCTGGGCTTGATTACTGGCCATATCGGGGAATTTGTTGCACTTTCAGTTGGTCTTACTATACCTTTACTCATAAGGTCAGTTATTATGATATTAAATGCACATTGTGTTTCTGGCTTAATCGGGTACTGGCGGTATGGTTTGCTGGTGAACATATTCACTCAGACCAGAGTAAGGACAAAGCAGCGACTTTATTGTTGATAGAACTCTGGTAGAAGAGTCAAGACCCTGCGGTCTGTGAGCACCTTCTCCCTGAGTGATCCTTGCAGCTGGTATATATATTCTATTATCAAACAATGGCAGGTGTTTACATTATCTGGGTGAGGGGCCAGCCAACCCCTTAGCTACTCCTTAGTCAACCAACCCGTAGCAACTTAATCATGTTTTCAGTCATTGTGACTCAACCGTATCTGTGTTTTATCTATTGCAGGCACGCAGCATCTGGCCTTGTGACTTAACTATGCACAATTCTCTATTTGGCATTTAGCCAACAAAGTTAATGTACAGTTAGCATGTTGCAGTGTCCACATAGTCAAGTATGCTGACATCTTCTCTGGTTCTGAAATTTACTCCAGCAGCATAAAGTTCCTGACGGGTGCAGCGGTAAAGATTTACGGTTGTGGGATGGGGATTGGGTGGCTGCCTTACGGTGGAGAGATGAGGATGGGAAACTCAGGCCAGGGTAGACACAAAATGCTGGAGTAACTCAGCGGGTGAGGCAGCATCTCTGGAGAAAAGGAATAGGCGACATTTTGGGTGGAGAGCCTTCTTCAGACTGATGTCAGGGGAGGAGGGTGGGATAGCATGCTGACCGGTTGCACGTGGCTTGGTTCGACAATTTGAGCGTCCTGGAGAGGAAAAGAGTACAAAAAGTAGTAAACACTGCCCAGTCCATTATCGGCTCTGACCTTCTTTCCATCGAGGGGATTTATCGCAGTCGCTGCCTAAAAAAGGCTGGCAGTATCATCAAAGACCCACACCATCCTGGCCACACTCATCTCCCTGCTACCTTCAGGTAGAAGGTACAGGAGCCTAAAGACTGCAACAACCAGGTTCAGGAATAGCTGCTTCCCCACAGCCATCAGGCTATTAAACCTGGCTCGGACAAAACTCTGATTATTAAGCAAAGCAAGAATTTCATTGTCCTATACAGGGACACATGACAATAAACTCCCCTGAACTTGAACTTGAACTTGACAGAATGTAGGCGGAGACAGTAAGACTAGTGGGAGAACTGGGAAGGGGGAGGGGATAGAGAGAGAAAACGGGCTATCTGAAGTTAGAGAAGTCAATGTTCATACCGCTGGGATGTAAACTACCCAAACAAAATATGAGGTGCTGTTCCTCCAATTTGCGCTGGGCCTCACTCTGACAATGGAGGAGGCCCAGGACAGAAAGGTCAGATTGGGAATGGGAGGGGGGTTGAAGTGCTGAGTCACTGGGAGATCAGGTAGGTTAAGACGGACTGCGCGGAACAAATTACTCCAGCATTTCGTGTCTACCTTTGATTTAAAAGCATCTGCAGTTCTTTCTTACACAAACTCAGGCCAGGGTTTGTCCTAATTACTTGGACATGGACAAATATCATAAACCATTAACCGTTTTAAACTGTTTTTGGCCTATTCTGAGCCTCTGTGCCGATCTTATTATTGTTATATAGTATATACCACCATTCCTCAAAGAAAATCAAGAAGAAAAATAAATACTAACAATGCACAGATTTATTTAAAAACAGATAAATTAATAAAACGTGTTCACTGACTTACGAAACCACTGCAGTCCTGTTTATGCTTTGGATATAGAGTTCCAGGATTTCGACAGTTGAGTGTGCAACTTAGGAACCCATGAGTGCAAAATAACTTTTGTGTATGGTACATCTGTAGACGTTGTGCACACATGATGGAGAAAATAAATGTATATGCCTCAATGAAGTAGGCTGTGCTTTTCTGTCTCGGCATCAACTCTACCAGGGATCTTTAATTCCAAACTTCGTCAAATGATTTTAAAGGCAGTTGCTCTCACCTCACTTCTGAAAATCACCTATTTTGACTTCCTCTGGACAAAGGTTGTCATGGGGTCTGATGAAAAGTAATCCTGGGCAAAACCAAACTGAGCATTTGTGGGTCAATAAATGGTGAGCTAATTTCCAATTGCCTTCAGTAACTGAGAGTAGACTGATGTGGTGGCAATAGGATGGGTTGGGTTCATCTATTTTATTAATCTTGTCATGTCTGTCCTTTCACATGGATGTAAGAGGTTTTGTTGTGCTACTAAAAGTTGAGCAGTTGATGTCTGATATCTTGACAGCATTTCTCTCCACCTACATCAAAGATAAGCTTGATCATTACTACCCTACTGGGTGGTTCTGGTGTGATTGACTACAAAACCGCAACAATTACATTTTAAAGCCAATTCATTCAATGTAGAAGAATTTGAAGTGTCTCTAGGGAAATAAAGATGCTCTACTCGTACAAGTTTGCTCCTTCTGGAAGCTGCAATTCAGAATGTAATTTGTCAGCTATGATTTTAAAAATATATATTTCATTGAATGTGATGAGTTGCTATATCGATATAAGGTCTTGATCTATATTAAACAACTAAAAATTGATTTCCAAAAGCATATTTACATACTTTTTTAATATGCTTTGTAATTCAATCAGATTTTTTTTCAGTTAGTATTTTTTTTGGAACTGGGATTAGTTTAAAATATTTCCCCTCTTTATTGACAACAATGTCAAGAGCAAAGTCGGAGACGTTTAATGTAGATTTCAATTAAAGGCCAGCTGCCCCAAGCATTTTATGTGAATGTAAGGATAGGCCAATAATTCCATATTGCTCCTGACGATTGTGGGAGTACAGAGCACTCCAAATAAATTTAATGTCTGTAAGGATTACTCCAGATGAAAAAGAAAAAACAAGAGTGATAAAGCAGAGGCCCTATAAAGACTAGAAATGTATTTACATTACAAAATCTGAAAACCATAATGGAAGAAAATAGTTTACTGAAGAATGAACACTACCATTGTTGTTATCTCTTCCACTCAAAAGATTGAACAGGCAGAATGACCAGTTCACGTGTTTTAAGGTTTAGGCTTTGGTTTATTATTGTCACGTGTACTGAGGTACAGTGAAAAGCTTTGTTTTGCATTCTATCTAATCAAATTAGATAATACTACACAAATATAATCAAGCCAAACTTAAGTACAATAGTTAGAGCAAAGGGGAAGATACAGAGTGCAGAATATAGTTCTCAGCATTGTAGTGTAATAGTTCCAAAAACATTTCCATGTCTGCAATGAGGTAGAGGAAAATCAGACTGTACTCTAGCTTTTGGAAGGACGATTCAGAATCTGTCTGAAACGGAGGAAGAAGCTGTTCCTGAGTCTAATAGTGCACACTTTCATGCTTTATCTTCTGCCCAACAGGAGTGGGGAGAAGAAGGTATGACTGGGGTGGGAAAGATCTTTGGTCATGTTGCTGCTTTTCTGAGCAGCATAAAGTGCAGATGGAGTCAATGGCGGGGAGTCTAGTCTGCACAATAGATGGGCTACATCTGTAACTCTTTGTACTTCCTCGTGACTTGAACAGAGCTGTTCCCAAACCTAGCTGTGATGCATCTCTAGAGAACGGACAGATGACATTCTGACTCAAAATGTCCTACTCCTTCATCTTGCTGACATTGACGGAAATTTTGTAGGCCTGACACCAGGTTAAGAGTGTCAAGAAAGTTTAATTGTCATATGGATTGACTATAGAACAATGAAATTCTTACTAAGTTCTCTATCTCTTTCTTGTATTACTTCTACTCATTGTTTGTGATCCGACTCACTATAGTGTAACCATATCTGTAAACATGTAGATGCAGTTCAAGCCTAATTTGGCCACACAGTCGTGTGTGTATAGAAATGAAATGAAATGAAAATCCCAGGGTTTTTATATGTACATAAAATATTTTTGAATAAGGATAAGTATAGACTTGGAAGGAGAGTACTAAATTGGATTACAACATTATTAGGCAGGAGCCAAAAAAAGAATAGAGTGGTCTACTCTGCCATTTAATCATGGCTAATCCATCTTTCCCTCTCAACACCATTCTCCAGCCTTCACCCCATAACTCCTGACACATCCTCTAGTTAAGACCTACTTTGTATGTAGCCTGACTGCATGATACAACTTTACACATTTCCTTTAATGTTATGAAATAATGTAATAAACATCCAAATGTGCACCGTACATACACCAAATAGCCTATTAGTTTAATGATTGGATTTTTGATGTCCTTTTCCTTTGCATATTAAATCATTACATTTGACTTTCTTGACTACAACCCATTGATGGAAATATTTTCAAAAATTGATTGTCAGTTATGGAAGAATTGAAAGCCATTTTGAAGTAATTCTGATGTTGCCCATGAGGTATTTATTTGAAAGATACTTTGATGGCACAGAAATGTGAAACAGCGGAGGTATCCACGTTTCCTTTATTTTTAAAGATGGAGTCAAACCTGTCTGCAGAGTTCAAAACTAATAAAAATCATAGCAGTAACTGCATGCATTTTGCAGAAAACCTTGCATCTGTAATTTTTTTTACTTTCTTGCAGCCTAATGTTCCTTTATTCACTGATGAATATTTGACTATATTATAATGCTAACTTTGATTATTTTGCTACATAGGTACGTTTGTCAAAAGAAAATGATTCATCTTGGAAGCCTACCTTCATTGTGAAGCCAGATGGAGGATCTCAGGGTGATGGCATCTACCTCATTAAAGATTCTAGTGATATCCGAATAATGTCTAGCCTCCACAGCAAGCCAGCAGTGGTGCAGGAATACATCAGCAAGCCATTTCTGATCGACAGACTGAAATTTGACATTCGTTTGTACGTCTTACTCAAGTCAATAGATCCTTTGGAAATCTACATAGCTAAAGATGGACTATCTAGGTTTTGTACAGAACCATATCAGGAGCCTAACAGCAGAAATTTCCATCGTGTATTTATGCATTTAACAAACTACTCTTTGAATGTCCACAGTGGAAATTTTGTCCATTCTGACAGTGCAAACACAGGAAGTAAAAGGACATTTTCTAGTATTCTGGCCAAGCTCTCTCTGAGGGGCTATGATGTGAAGAAAGTATGGTCAGATATTATTACATTGGTAATTAGGGCTATTATTGCACTGATTCCAGAATTAAAAGTTTATCATCAAATATATATTCCTCCAGGGAAGCCTGGGCCCACATGTTTCCAGGTTAGTATAATGTATTGAAAATTCTAACTTTAAGCACAAAATATATTTGTTTAAGTTACTATGTCTCTTTTTCTCCACGTCGCAGAATTTGATGTGTTTATGATTTAAGTTTATTTTCCCACTAGCCTGATATATTCACTATCCTCATAGCTCAATATGAGTACAGTGGAATTTCGGTAAGTACAGTGGCCTAAGGGGGCCAACAAGATATGAAACACATTGCTAATCAGTGAGATTTGCATTTGCTAGTGAAACATAGAAACATAGAAATTAGGTGCAGGAGTAGGCCATTTGGCCCTTCAATAATGCAAATGAGCCTGCACCGCCATTCAATATGATCATGGCTGATCATCCAACTCAGTATCCCGTACCTGCCTTCTCTCCATACCCTCTGATACCCTTAGCCACAAGGGCCACATCTAACTCCCTCTTAAATATAGCCAATGAACTGGCCTCAACTACCTACTGTGGCAGAGAATTCCAGAGATTCACCACTCTCTGTGTGAAAAATGTTTTTCTCATCTCAGTCCTAAAGGATTTCCCCCTTATCCTTAAGCTGTGACCCCTTGTCCTGGACTTCCCCAACATCGGGAACAATCTTCCTGCATCTAGCCTGTCCAACCCCTTAAGAATGTTGTAAGTTTCTATAAGATCCCCTCTCAATCTCCTAAATTCTAGAGAGTATAAACCAAGTCTATCCAGTCTTTCTTCATAAGACAGTCCTGACATCCCAGGAATCAGTCTGATGAACCTTCTCTGCACTCGCTCTATGGCAATAATGTCCTTCCTCAGATTTGGAGATCAAAACTGTATGCAATACTCCAGGTGTGGTCTCACCAAGACCCTGTACAACTGCAGTAGAACCTCCCTGCTCCTATACTCAGATCCGTTTGCTATGAAAGCTAACATACCATTCGCTTTCTTCACTGCCTGCTGCACCTGCATGCCTACTTTCAATGACTGGTTACCATGACACCCAGGTCTCGCTGCATCTCCCCTTTTCCTAATCGGCCACCATTTAGATAATAGTCTGCTTTCCTGTTTTTGCCACCAAAATGGATAACCTCACATTTATCTACATTATACTGCATCTGCCAAACATTTGCCCACTCACCCAGCCTATCCAAGTCACCTTGTAATCTCCTTACATCCTCCTCACAGCTAACACTGCCCCCCAGCTTAGTGTCACCCGCAAACTTGGAGATATTGCCTTCAATTCCCTCATCCAGATCATTAATATATATTGTAAATAGCTGGGGTCCCAGCACTGAGCCTTGCGGTACCCCACTAGTCACTGCCCGCCATTGTGAAAAGGACCCGTTTACTCCTACTCTTTGCTTCCTGTTTGCCAGCCAGTTCTCTATCCACATCAATACTGAGCCCCCAATGCCGTGTGCTTTAATGGCGGGTGCCAATGAATGGCAAAGCCCCATTGAGACATAATTTTTGAAGACGCGTGCTTTTTCATTGAAATATTTTCCCATTAGTTGAAGAATCAAATGTAGAAATTGTGGCAGTGGACCTCCAGCCGGGCACTAAATTTCAAAGTTTACTGTTCAACATAATATAAGCAAACACAATTTATTTACCATCCAATGCTAGCTAACCCCACCACAATGCCGTCAACTCTCTATGAATGCAATTATTATCTGCACCACACTTTCAGTAGAAGGCTCAGTAAGGGATTAAGGGAGCTTGTGCTGTATGTACTTTCTATGATTGACCTGAGGAAATCTGCCTTTCATCGAACTAAAGCAGGAGGAAATTTGATAGCCTCAAAAATTCCATTGATATTCCATTGATATTGCTGTCAGAGAAGATTTACCCAGCAATACTCTGCTCACTGATGCTTAATTTACGTTTCATCAGAAACACTTGGCTCCAAACCTTTTTACAGCCTTAGTCACGTGTACTGAAAATTTGAATTCCCAGAGGTGAGATGTAAGCTTTTGCACTTGATATCAGGGCAACATTTAACCAAGTACTACATTAGGGAGCCCTGGCATGTAAAGCAAATCAATGGGCAACAAAGGAAAAACATTCCAGTAACTGGATTCATATCTCACACGATAAAAATAGATGTTGGAATCGATAATGCCAGCATCATGGCATCTTTGAAGTTCCTGTTCCTACTGCCCAATCAGTTGCTTCATAAATCACCTTACTTCCACCAGAAGTAGTAGGTGCTTGTTGATGAGTGCACACAATTCAGATTCACTCTCAATTCCTCAGAAAATGCACAAGACCATCTCCAATGAGAGGAGCAAACAGCGTACAATTGACGGTCAATAGCCAAGCTTCCCACTAACAACATATCTTAGGGTCTGTGGTAACTGAATTACTGCCTGATCTCACAAAGCATTTCCACTATCTGGAAAGCACAGATCAGGAGTGTGATGGAATATTTTCCTTGTGCTTGGATGTGGCTCCAACAATATTCAAGAAACTCAAAAACCATGCAGGGCAAAGGTTTATCATCCACCAACCTAACATTAACTGCACCATGAGCACACAATTGCAATGTGGTCTATCTACAAATTTATTTGCAGTTAATGGCTTGGTCTATTAGTCCAAAGGTACATCCCAAACCTGCAAGCTCATAAGGTCATAAGTGAACAAATAGTAGCAGAATTAGGCCATTTGGCCCATCAAGTCTACTCCGCCATTCAATCATGGCTGATCTATCTTTCCTTCCTAACCTAATTTTCCTGTCTTCTCCCCATAAACGCTAACACCTATACTATAAAATAATCTATCTATCTCTGCCTTAAAAATATCCAATGACTTGGCCTCCATTGCCCTTTGTGACAATAAATTCCCCAAATTCACCTCCCTCTGACTACAGAAATTCCTCCTCATCTCCTTCCTAAAGGATGTCTAATTCTGAGGCTGACATCTGGTCCTAGACTTTCTGACTAGTGGAAACATGCTCTCCACATCCGCTCTACCATCAAGAAGGATAAAGGCAACCAGTGCATGGAAATGCTGTCACTTGCTCTATAATATACTACAGTGTTTATTAAAGGTCAGAAGGGATAGAATTAGAATTAGGCCATTCGGCCCATCAAGTTTACTCCACCATTCAATAATGGCTGATCTATCTGTCCCTCCTAACCCCATTCTCCTGCCTTGCTCCCATAACCTCTGACACTTGTACTATTCAAGCTATATGGTTAGTTATGTTTATACCTACAGATTTATTCATGACATTATGAAATTTAACATTTTAAAATAAGCTTAAAATGCAACTTTCTAATCCACTTTTAACGAAAAAATCCTATTGTTAGCTCGAGTCTTGTATGTCTATTCCTTCTTTACCACAACCTAGCGTGATTCCCTTCCAATCTTAGGAAAGTTGAACCTATTCTAATCTATCTTTGTATTTTAAATCTTATAATAGTCACTACCCCTACCCCCTTCAGGACTGAGTAATAAGTTGAGGCTGCTGGTTGATATGATTTATTAAAATGCAATAACTAATGCTTATTTAATTTATTTTTTGTTTGCACAGATTTTAGGATTTGATATTCTCCTCATGAAAAACTTGAAGCCTGTTTTATTGGAAGTGAATGCCAATCCTAGCATGAGAATAGAACATGAACAAGAGGTAAGGATCCCTGAGTCAATCAGTGCATTGTAAATATGTACCCTTAAAAAAAGGAAAACATTGACACAGAGCCGGTACAGCAGCATAATAGGCCTGTAAACATGGTATTCATAGATAACAGAATAAACAAAAAAAAAATCAATTCAAAGTATATAAAATTATAAGAAGGTTGACTATCAGAACCTTTTTCCCTTGGTGGAAATGTCAAATAATAGATGGCATAGCTTTCAGCTGAGATGTGCAAGGTTTAAAGGAGATGTGCGGAGCAAGTTATTTTACAGAGAGCTTGGATTGCACTGCAAGGGTAGTGGTGGAGGCAGATACGATAGTGGTGTTTAAGGGGCTTTTGGATATGCATAGAAGGATATGGATCACGTGCAGGTTGATGAGATTAGTTTATCTTGGTATCATGGGCTGAAGGGCTATCTTAACATTGTGGGCTGAAGTCATTGTGGGCTGAAGGGCATGATCCTATGGTGCACTAATCAATGTTCTGTTTCTATGATGTTGCTTATAACGTGCTCACTGCCATTATTTTAATACAGTGATGTCAGTTACCTGATTTAAAGGAAAATGGGAAATTATAAATTATAATGAAAAAGTTAAAAGAACCCAAGAACTGTTTGTGGGCATGATGTTCAATAGGTCCAGTCAATGCAGAATATCCACTCAGGATATTGAACTACATAACTAAAACAATAGGGAGAAAGTCATGAAAGAATTGTGTAGTAATCTGATTGAATCAATCCTGAGGTCACGTCCAATTTTGGTCACTATGACATTGAAAGTGAAGTGTTGACACTAGTGCAACTTCGTATATCCCTAAGCATTTTAAGGGGACTGGATGGTATTGTGCACATACAGTGGTAAAAGGTAAAAAGGAAAAAAATTATCAAGGAGATCAGTTCAAATTAGTGACAAATTATACAATTTTTATTTTTTTCCCCCAAAAACGACATCTAAATTGCCCCTGGATGTTGTAGAAGCAAATTCAGTAATTATTCAGTAAACAAGTAGATGCTGCAGTGAACAGACTGCAGGATATTTTGGAATTAATTCACTAATTTGGGCTGAGTATCTTTATTAATCTATACTTATCTTGTGAAAGACTGTTAATATTTGCAAGACTCTATATTTCATGTATTAGACCCCTTGTTAGATTGCTTTGCAAACCTTTTCATTTTTGGAAGATAATACAATTTTGCACAAAAACAAAGATAAATTGCTTCTAATATGAAATACTAGACTAAGTGGGACCCATTGGATCCCAGCATCACACGGGAGGGCTGGTCACCCAACGCAATATTCCACCTCTCCACCAATTCCAATATTGCTGGCCAGTGGGGTGGGGGGGCTTTCTGGGGGGCTTTCTGTTGCGCTAGTTTATACTATTTGTTATTTGTTGATCACACACACCCTCCACCTCACATAGACACTCACACACAGACTCATTCACATACACACACACACACAGACTCATTCACACACAGACTCATTCACACACACACACAGACACACACACACACACACACTCACACACACAGACTCACACACACACACAGACTCATTCACACACACACACACACAGACTCATTCACACACACACACAGATTCATTCACGCATACACGCACAGACACATTCGCACATACACACACATATACACATGCACACACACACACACACACATTCACACATACACACACACACACACATACACACACATACACACACACATACTCATTCACTGACACACACTCACCCAACACTAAAATGCCAAGCACCTTCAGAACATGTTGAATATACAGTGTGTAAAACGAATGTTTAAAGCCTCCTGTAGAGGCTGCTGGTGCTGAAGCAAAAACGTGCTTTAAATAACATCAAACAAACACACTCACCATAGACAGAGCAGTCAGCACTCTTGAATCAACGGCGCCTGCACTCGGCGCCATCTTGACGTCACCCTCTCGTTTCTTGCAACGAACCGGAAATGATGTCATCAGCGCCATCTTGCAACAAAGTGAAAATCACAGAATGAGTGCCAATTCTGAAATTAAACATAGTCTTGATCTAATAAAATGTTTATTCACGCTCTATCCATCCGAAAACTGGTGCAAGCAAGCCCTTTAAAAGCCAAGCCAATTGGACAAAAATACTTTGCAAGCCAACAAAACACATTTGCTGAAAGCCCTTTAAAAAGCCAACCTAATTGGGCAAACACTTTGCAAACACCAAACACATTTGCTGAAAACCACATCCCGGGGACTCACCGTGGAGTAGATGTGCGTTCAGTGTTATTCGCAGCTCAGAGAGCCATGATCCTCTAGCTTCCTCCGTCTGGCAGAGACTGAGTGAGCCATGACATTTCCGAGTTTTATAGTCCCTCCCCCCTTGCTGCCAGCGGGGGCAGAAGAGAGAATGGCAATTTTTTAAAAACATTAATATCTCTCTGAATTTTCATCGATGGGAAAAATCCTCCGGTCCAGTCCGGCGTAGGGGGGCTCTGAGCGAGGTGGCCAAAAATGACGGCCGTAAATGGCGGCGTTCTCTCGGAAATCACATCGCAGTGAGTCAAAAGCGGTCAAGATCTTACTTTTAGTAATATAGATTACCTTGAAAGTACCAATAGACACAACGGTTTGATTCAAAATGTTTCTAACAATAATCCAAAACATACAATTGGTCACCTGTTTTAGCTCTCATGTTAGGATAATATCTACATATGTTTGTATAATACTAAACATCCTGTATTGCATTTTTTGAACAAAATAATTTTTCTTATTGAGCTTATCTCTTTCCTAATCACCTTGCAGTGTATACCATTTTCAAATAAGATATATGTGTGACCTGCTCCTTGACATGTTCAATTTCCATACATAAATTAGTGAATACAATTCCAAGAATGCTGTTCATTCTTTGAGCCCATTAAATTGCTGATTTTATAACGTCCCAGCACTTTATTGCAAAATACAGTATATTGGTGATCCAGTGGAATGCAATTTAGTCATTTTTCCAGATCGGTATAACTATTTCATTTTCCAAAGAAAAGTTACATTATTACAATACAGGTACAACAATATATAAATCAAATTGCAAGTAATAAATCCAAAATTATAGTAGTGGAATGGTCATTACACTAATAAATCTGGGTCATAAGATAAGAATGCATTTTTATAATTATCACCACATAAATCTGTATTTCATGAAATGTAATGACAGTAGCAAAAAGTGAATAGACCTCACATGCCTCAAAAGGAAATATTAACTCTTCTTACTTGTTATTTTAATAAATATAGAAATGAAATACTGTGAAACTTGCTTGCACAATCAGCTTGTAATTTCTAGCATTCCATATTGATTCTAGTATTAGAAACATAGAAATTAGGTGCAGGAGTAGGCCATTCGGCCCTTCGAGCCTGCACCGCCATTCAATATGATCATGGCTGATCATCCAACTCAGTATCCCGTACCTGCCTTCTCTCCATACCCCCTGATCCCCTTAGCCACAAGGGCCACATCTAACTCCCTCTTAAATATAGCCAATGAACTGGCCTCAACTACCCTCTGTGGCAGAGAGTTCCAGAGATTCACCACTCTCTGTGTGAAAAAAGTTCTTCTCATCTCGGGTTTTAAAGGATTTCCCCTTTATCCTTAAGCTGTGACCCCCTTGTCCTGGACTTCCCTAACATCGGGAACAATCTTCCTGCATCTAGCCTGTCCAACCCCTTAAGAATTTTGTAAGTTTCTATAAGATCCCCTCTCAATCTTCTAAATTCTAGAGAGTATAAACCAAGTCTATCCAGTCTTTCTTCATAAGACAGTCCTGACATCCCAGGAATCAGTCTGGTGAACCGTCTCTGCACTCCCTCTATGGCAATAATGTCCTTCCTCAGATTTGGAGACCAAAACTGTACGCAATACTCCAGGTGTGGTCTCACCAAGACCCTGTACAACTGCAGTAGAACCTCTCTGCTCCTATACTCAAATCCTTTAGCAATGAATAGTGAATTGAATTAATAGTGTTTCCTTTTTAAGCAAAGGTGTCAAATAATTTATCTTCCTTGGTTAATTAATTTTTGATGTTCTCTTAATTGTCATGTTTTTAAGTCATAATCCATAGGAGCAGAATTAGGCCATTCGGCCCATCGAGTCTACCCCGCCATTCAATCATGGCTGATCTATCTTT
Source organism: Leucoraja erinaceus (assembly GCF_028641065.1). NCBI lineage: Eukaryota > Metazoa > Chordata > Chondrichthyes > Rajiformes > Rajidae > Leucoraja > Leucoraja erinaceus. Next base: position 3,364,910 of record NC_073407.1, on the reverse strand, counting down.
CCCTCTCAACCACGTTCTCCTGCCTTCTCCCTGTAACTTTTCACAGCCTTGCTAATCAAGAACCTGCCAATCTCTGCTTTAAAAATACCCATTGACTTGGCCTCCACAGCCATCAGCGGCAACAAATTCCACAGATTCATCACCCTCTGGCTAAAGAAATTCCTCCTCATCTCCTTTCTAAAGGTACGCCCTTTTATTAGGAGGCTGTGCCCTCTGGTCTTAGACTCGCCCACTAGCGGAAACATCCTCTGCACATCAACTCTATCCAGGCCTTTCACTATTCTGCAAGTTTCAATGAGATCCTCCCCCCCCCCCCCCCCCCCCCCATCCTTCTAAACTCCCAATGAGTACAGGCCCAGATCAATCAGATGCTCCTCATACGTTAACCCAATCGTTCCCGGGATGATCCTCGTAAACTTCCTCAGGATCCTCTCCTATGCTAGCACATCCCTCCGTGGATATGGGATCCAAAACTGCTCACATTACTCTAAATGCCATCTGACTAGTGGCATACAATTCAGCATCACATCCTTTATTTATATTCTATCCCTTTTGAAATAAATGCCAACATTACATTTGCCTTCCTTATTACTAATTCAACCTGAAAATTAACCTTTTGGGAATCCTGCACCAGCACTCCCAGGTCTCTGCACCTATGGTTTCTGAATCCTTTCCCCATTTAGAAAATAGTCTATGCCTTTATTCCTATTACCAAATTGTCCATCTGCCCATTCTCTTTGCCCAATCTCGCAGTCTGTCCAAGTCCATCTGCAGATTCCTTGCTCCCTCAACACTACCTGCCCTCCACTTTTTCTTGCATCATCTGCAAACTTGGCGACAAAGTCATCAATTGCTTCTTCCAATTTATTAATATACAATGTGAAGAGTAGCGAATGTGGAACACCAGTTCACTGGCAGCTAACCAGAAAAATCCCTCTTTATTCCCACACTTTGCCTTCTGCCATACAGTCAAACTGCTATCCATGCTATTATCTTCTCACCATGGTCTGTCATCATCTTCAGTAGCGTGTGCCACCTTATCAAAGTCCTTCTGAAAATCCAAGTGAACAACATCCACTGACTCTCCTTTGTCTATCCTGTCTTCCTCAAAGAATTCCAACAGATTTTTCAGGCAAAATTTCCCCTTCACAAAACTATGCGGTCTATTTTATCAAGACCTCCTTCTTTCATCTCCGTAACATCGCCAAACTCAGACCCTCTCTCATATCCCCCGCTGCTGAAAGACTCATCCATGCCTTCATCTCCTCCCGACTGGACTACTGCAACTCACTTCTCCTTGGCATCAGCTCCACCTACATCAACCGACTCCAACTGGTCCAGAACGCAGCCGCCCGACTCATCACCCACACCAAATCCAGGCATCACATCACTCCAGTCCTCAAACAACTTCACTGGCTTCCCATCTCCCACCGGATCAACTACAAAATCCTGATCCTCACCTACAAAGCCCTCCACCATCTGGCCCCCCCATATCTCATTGACCTCCTCTCCCCCTACCAACCCTCACGGTCCCTCAGATCCACAAGTCCAACCTCCGCAGTTTTGGGGACAGAGCCTTCTCCAGGGCAGCTCCCAGGCTCTGGAACTCCCTCCCCCAACTGATCCGCAATTCCGTGTCCCTCACCATCTTCCAGTCCCGCCTCAAGACCCATCTCTTCACCTCTGCCTATCCTTAGCCCCACGTCCCCCTCCCTTTGCATCCGTGCATTAATTGCCTCATATTGTGTTTTGTATTGAATTCTGTCTTTACTTTGTGTACTAGTCATGTCTCTACTATTTATTTCATTCCCCTTACATGTTTTTCCTCTACTTGCTAAATTTTTGTAAGGTGTCCTTGAGACTCTTGAAAGGCGCCCATAAATAAAAATTATTATTATTATTATTATGTGTTTGTAAGTACTCAGAACCTCATCCTTAATAATAGTCCTAGATTAATATAATGTAACATGATGAGAAGCATTTTTTAAATTGGCAGTAGTGAAGAACTGAATTGCCATTATCAATAATCTTGCTGAATTGCATAACAACAGGAATCTTTTCATCCACACTTAATTCTAGTCATGTTCAACATTCCCCTTGTCTTTGTCCTGGTGGTTTGAGTTGGGAATGATCATTCAGTTTGCTGTTCCTTTCTGACAGCAAGCTTCATGGATCCCTTCTCTTTCATGTAGCATCATAAGATTCCCTGAGTGGAAAGTATAGGAGTTTCCAATTATATTTATCGGATGATAAGTGATTATTATATATGTGTATATTCAGTAAGGTTTTTAAATATTCTACTTTACACTTGGAATGATGGTTGGCCATTCATTTTGTCTTGTAAATCACTGTATGTGTATAAATGTGCTGTTCCACAAGACTATCCTATATATTTAAAAAATCTAAACATACATTTACTGGGGTCTCTATAGAATACTGCCAGCAATGTTCTCTTCATGGATCAGGAATCAAAGTGTATACTAAGTGCATTAGCCTGATCTAACCTGAATACAATTGTATGTCTGTTTCATCACTCCTGATCTAGTGTTCTCAAACACACTTGGCAATCTATGCCCAGAGGTACGAGCAGGATAAACACTGTTGCTGCACGCGTGAGCTTAAATATGCGTGGCTGCTTTGCAGACTTGTAGCAACTTTAAAGCAACTAGAATGAACTAGATCCTGATGGCCCTGCTGATTGCTCTGTAAAGTTAGGCAGAATTTAATTTCTGACTGAAAACAAATTTATTTAAAGAATAGGAAACACCATTAATGGGGTCCTATGAATAGGACAAACACTTTTTTATGTCAACCTGCCTAATTTTAGATTTTTGCTTGTTTCAGGTTGAAAAACAATTCCCTTTCAGAAGTAGCAATTTTATAATGCAGTTGGTTATTGTCATTAGGCACTGCTTTCTCTTTTACTTTTTACTCTTCTTTAGTTTAATAGTAAGATTAAACGAGTACTTACCAGTATGAAGTTTGATCTGTATTTTATGAGGAGTTACGGTGAGGTATTACGTGAAGATCCCAGCCCAGTGCGCAGGTGCGGCATACTTCGAAGCAGCGGTGTGAAATCACAGGATAGACACAATATTTGAAGTAAGATAGTAAAGATCATGAGACATCAGTTTATTAGTTTGATCTATATATTGAGGGTGGGAGCGGAGGACACGTAATACCTCACCGTAACTCCTCATAAAATACAGATCAAACTTCATACTGGTAAGTACTCGTTTAATCTTACTATTTTACTTCGGAGTCACGTGAGTGATTCCGTGAAGACTTCAAAGGTCTGTGATTTCAAACCGTGTAACAGTTTTTATTTCACTCACTGCCGAAGTTTTTGAGGGAGGAAGTGTTATCGTAATCAACCAGTGGATCTGCTTTCACAAGAAACAGAAAGGTATTTGTTAACAATAACAACATAAAGAGCTCCCCTGAGCTTAAATTAATATTGCAGTTTGTAATATTCTTTCTGCAATTAAATCAGGTTTATCAACGGTTTACAATAAAGAATGTTCTGAACGTCGTTCCCTTGACCGTTCTGCCGTATTGAGAATGTGGTCAACCGGGATGTCCATTCGTTCAGCCGCTGATATCAATGCTGCCCTAGTGGAATAGGATTAAAATGTATTATTATCTATTCCGGCAGCTTTCAGTACCTGTTTGAGCCACCTTGGAGTGGTTTGGCTCGTACCTCGTCTTGGGGTTTCTGTGGTTGACCCATAGGCTTTCCTCTCCCTCTAAGATTGTGGGTTGTGTCTATATATTGTAGTAGATGGGTCACCACACTCAACCTGGACTCTGGTGGGTAGGCCCGGAATCCCACCAGTGAATTGGGCGTTCCTGGTCCTTATAGCCATATAACGATTACAGCACGGAAAACACAGGCGATCTCGACCCTACTAGTCCGTGCCGAACTCATAATCTCGCCTAGTCCCATATACCGGCGAGTTAGATTTTTAACAGACCTAGAATATGAACGTGATGCGTGTGGGGTAATCACCATGTTATCCAGTCTAGTTTTATGGAGTGACTGGACTCTGAGCGTGTACGAGAGCCATAAGCATGAGCGTTTTTAACATAGATTGAGCAAGCTGAGGGATCTGGCTGGTGCCATTCTCTGAGATATGTCAATATCACACCAATATCCCATACATGGGTATACCTGGGTTTTTGGGGCTTATTATTATAGTTGCCCTTCATAAGTTTACCTTCAGTGGATGGGATCCCATGCTCTGCTGTCATGCTGTTTTAGATAAGCAGATAAGGCGCTCCATGCTGTATTTACGGCACTGTAACTCACCTTTTAGTTATGGTGTAGATGTTCCAGGAACTCCAATACGTCAGTGGTTGAATAGTTTGGTATGTTGTCCCTGCGTCGTGGCAGTATTTTACCCATGTTAGCTTTTGGTGACTGTTCGCAGGGATGCCGACATGGTGGTAATGGTTCCTTTGGATAATCCCAGTCCCTGGTAAGGTCTATTCAAAACCTGCACCCAGGAGTTTGATGTTTTTCTGGCATGGGTGGCTTGTGCCTGATACTGGGTTGAGTCAGCAACCATGGTCCACTAGGGAAATCCATAGGTGACTCGCCCACCGTGTCGTGATGAACTGGGAACCATGGCTGTGTAGGCCGGTCGGGCACGTTCAATATCTCGGAGACAGATCCCATCTGTATTGCGAAGTGCCCGACTGATGAGGCAGAAGGGAGGAAGGCAAAGCAGAAATTCCCCCTTCCAGCGTGTAGGCATCTATCGCTGCTTCCTCTGATCTGGTTCCTAAGTCACATACATAGGTTACTGGTGATTCCGTCTTGTTCAACCAAATTGATATCTGGCTTTCAAACTGCTTAATACCTTTAGCAGATATCTTGGGTTTGACATCTATTCAATGTTATCATAAATTTTACCCCGTGACATGGTGTCTCCCACTGTGTTCTAGCTTCCTAGGACATAGGCAGCTGATAGTTAAAATGTCTTTTGACACACCATTGCCAGATTTGTTTGACCAATTTGTTGCACAATAATGATTATTATGCTCCCCATATGGTTGATATAAGCCACCACCATAGTATTATCAATCCGTAACCACATGTGTACGTGCTGCATTTGAAATGCATATGCTTTTTAGCCCAAGTAGTTGATGCCCGGTGTGTGTAGTAACGATGTTTGTGAATTGGTCCATCTGTTACCTGTGCTGGATATGGAGTTTAGTTGATCCCCAGCCTAAAGTACTGGCATCGGTTTTTAATAACCAAGTTGGGATTGGTGATGATAATAGGGCTGAAAACTATGTCAAATATATTTCTGCCCACCACCGTAATTGTGATATAGCTTCAGTGGGTACATTCATGATTTGATTATAGTGACCCAAGTACCTTGGCAAAGTAACAGTCATATGGACGGAATTGTTATTGAAGCCCAGATAATCCATGGTAGTTAACGCTTCAATTCTGGTTTATCTGGGCGTGGGATAAACCTCAGAGCTTTAGGGAGCTGTTTTGTAGCTAGAACTGCTGCCACAGCTAATTCCTTTGTTTCCCCTAATATGAGGATATCATCCAATATATGCCATGATTATGCTTGTTTTCTTAATATTTTCATGGCCATTTTTTTAATATTTATAATAGTTTAGGGCTGAGGTTAGACCATAGGGAATGCTCTATGCTCCCATGGTTGCCCTAACCGGGATATCCATTATCCAGGTAAAATTTTTTAGGTATCTATAATGATCCTAGTGTATGGGTATAAGATAGTTAGCACCTTCCATATCAATGCTCCCCATAGGTATGCTTTGGAGATCAGATGTCTGGCAGTGACAAAAACCCGTCTCCATCTTAAAGTGTATATACTCAACAGATTTATTTAGTGATAATAGATCAATGATGATGCTACATTCACCATCTTTTGTAGTTTTGGTGAATATTCGATACAAATTCCAATGGTTCATGTTTACTCCCATGATCCGTTTAGTAATGAGCCTTTCTAGTTCAGCTTGACCTTCTCACTTCTCTTTCCTAGAGGGAGAAAATGCCCTTTGGGCGCATTGCTGAACTGGCGGTAATATGCCCAATTTGAATTCGTTTTTATCCACTAATACTGTTGAGTATATTTTAGTTATTTGTGACAGCATCCCATGCTTTATCAACAAGTGTAAATGCCCCCCCCCCCCCCCCCCCCCCGCAGTTAGTAGAACACCCTTATTTAGTGTAAACTGGGAGGAACCAGACTACCTACCTCCATGTTTATTGTTTTTTCATGAAGGCCTAGTTTGCTGGTATGCTGGTGCTGTCGGTGGGGCGGCGCATTTTCCCACGGCTCCGCTCTGGGCCCCTGTCTAAAAAGAACTTTGGGGATAATGTGAAGCGGTCGCCAGGCTTTCACCAGTCCTTGTTTGATATTGCTGGTGGATGCCGAGGGGTGCTGCCAGCTGGGTGTTGGATGCGATGTCCTGCTCGTTCCATGGCCTGCCCTCATGAGGCGCATGGTTTAGCTGCCTCTCTTCCCGCAGCAGCGGTTTGCATAGCCCCGTATATTTGGGGTTGCGGGCAGGTCTTATATGCACCAATGTTCAGTCGAGTATCCCAAATTTGGGAACATCTTAGGCGTCAGCACCCTGGTAGTGCAACGGGATAGTCTCATCCTGGGAGAACCACCTTGGTGATCATGGCGTCTCGCCTGCCAGGTGAGTATGATCCGTGGAAAACGAGCAAAGGCGGTGACATCTTGACCCTTCTGTTAGGAGCTTCAGAATTCGCTGCTTTTAGCTCTTGTCTGCGAGTCTGCTGACCCAGCTGCCTGCGGATTTGCCTCTGGAAAGGCCTGCTCCTGCAGGGCTTTGTTGGGAAGATGGTCGCGTGGAGGAGCCATGTAGTGGCTCACGACACCCAGTAGCTCTTCCTGATCCTGCTCCCCTGGCATACTGCTGTTCTCGTCCGCCTGCCCAGCGTTTAAGCCAGCCCAGCCCTGGCCTCCTTAGCTAGCCTCAAAAGAGGGAGCAAAAGGGTGTGCTATAAATTGGAGGAGGCATAGCTCAAACTCCGCTGTTGCATCAATCCCTCGACAAGGGAGATGGCTAGTGCAATAGCACTGGGGTAGGAGTGTCAGCTCCCTTGGCATTCAGCCAGTGCCCCTTTTTTCCTGGAGGTTTTGAACTCCATGACCTCCTCTGGCTTGGGGAGACAGACATACTTATTTTTGCTGTCTCCAACCTGTTCCAGTGTTGGAGGAAGTTGATTCCTATGGAACCTGTAATTTTGGTAAGATTTTTGTCTTACCTGTATGTAGAGGCTGCCTGCCGTTTTTCAGGCGGCATTGTAGCGGTTCCCGGGCGGCGATTCTCCTTGTCAGGAGTCTGCAGGGCTGCCGGTCGGGTTTTTAAATTTCCCGCCGGTCCGCTGCTGTTACCAAACAGCTGTTCAGCGGACCGGCATCAGCGCAGCTCCCTGCAGCGGTCCGCAGCCTGTGCGGTCCCGTTTGCGCCTTTCCCCCTCCACTGTCGGCTCCTTCGCTGGAGTCGAACGGGGGCCGCTTCCTCTGCTGCTTTGCTCCCCCTGGAGCAAAAAACCACAAGGCCCGATTAAGGTAAGTACTTACCTCACGTCCTTGGATGCGGGAGCTGCCGACTCCCGCTGGCCGCGTTGCACAGCTGTGCGATAATGCCGCACCTGCGCACTGGGCTGGGATCTTCACGGAATCACTCACGTGACTCCGAAGTAAAATTGACAATAGATAATAGGTGCAGGAGTAGGACATTCGGCCCTTCGAGCCAGCAGCGACCATGTGATCATGGGGAATTGAGGGAAAAGTAGAGGGATATCTACTTTGATGTTCATTAGAATGATTTGTAAACATAACTCTGTCTTGCACAGTTTAGTTTATTTTCGTTTAGAGATACAGTGTGGAAACAGGCCCTTCGGCCTACCGAGTCCGCACTGACCATTAACACAAGCATGCACTCACCAGGGAAAATTTACACTTATACCAAGTATACAAACCCAAGCCAATTAACCTACAAACCTGTACGTCTTTGGAGTGTGGGAGGAAACCGAAGATCTCGGAGAAAACCCACGTGGTCACGGAGAGAACATACAAATTCCATACAGACAGCACCCGTAACCGGGATTGAACTCCATTCTCCGGCGCTGCAAGCGCTGTAAGGCAGCAACTCTTCCGCTGTGCCACCGTGCTGCCCCTTAAACAAAAATATAACAAAAATATCAATTTGATAAAATTATTTAAATATTGGGCATAAATAGATAGTGAAAGATCAGAATCAGAATCAGATTTTAATCGCCAAGAATGTTTTGCAACATACGAGGAATTTCACTGGCCAGGTCAGTCACACAATTAATAGCAACAGACTCAAAAACACATTTTAACATGAACATCCACCACAGTGACTCCTACACATTCCTCACTGTGAAGGAAGGCGAAATAAAGTTCAAGTCCTTCCTTTTGTTCTTCCTCGGTCGGGGGCCTCGAGCCCTCCGTTGACGGGACGGTCTTGACTCCCGTAGCCGGCGGCGTTCGGGCCCTCCGCATTGAGGCATTCAGCTCCTGCATCGGGGGGTTGTCAGCTCCCCCTGCGCCGAGCGATCGAACCTCGCGTCGGGGCTGGTCGAACCTTCTGTAGCATTGGAGCTCCTGACTAGTCTCACCCGAGACTGCGAGCCCTTGATGGTAAGTCCGCAGGCCGCAGTGGGAGCGATCCCAGGCAAGGGATCCGCTCCGATGTTAAGTCTGCGCCCCGCGGCGGGGCTCACGACAGTCCGAGGAGGCCTCCAGCTCCAGCGATGGTAGGCCGCAGAGCCCAGAGAATGTGATCAGAAAATTGATCACATCTCCGGGAAGGTAGGAACCTGAAAAAAAAAATTCCCCCTCGATCCCTCTCCCCTCCCTCCCACACAAAACAAACCAAACTACATTAAAACAAACTTTTAACAAACGGTAAAAAATAATAAAAAATCAGACTACCGGCAGGGATGCCATCTCTTCGGCGCCCCTGGTGTCACTATCATTAAGATTCATTTAAAATTAAATCTTTTCAGTGTTAACCAGGGAAACTTGTTATTTCCTTATGCATTTCCTTAGATTCACATTAATAACACATGATGATTCTGAAAGTTGTAAGTAGAATCATGGAATGTTTATATTCTTTATCATAAGCAAATGATAACTGCGATACTAAACTTGTGAAAATACTCAGTTTTAACACATGCCGTGTTGCCCTGGTACCCATTGCAAAGCCTGTGAAACAGCTGACAAGATTGCTGTCTACTATTGCAGAAAAAATGGCAATACTGATAGGCATTCTTCAGATGCATCTTCACTTCCTATCACAGATCTTATCTAACGATAGACACAGAATGCTGAAGTAACTCAGCGGGTCAGGAATCATCTCTGGAGAACATAGATACAGTGGCTTGCAAAGTTTTCATACCCCTTGAACTTTTCCACATTTTGTCACGTTACAACCACAAACGTAAATGTATTTTATTGGGATTTTATGTGATAGACCAACACAAAGTGGTGCATAATTGTGAAGTGGATGGGAAAATGATACATGGTTTTCACATTTTTTTACATATAAAAAACTGAAAATTGTGGCGTGCAAAAGTATTCAGCCCCCCGAGTCAATACTTTGTAGAACCACCTTTCCCTGCAATTACAGCTGCAAGTCTTTTGGAGTATGCCTCTACCAGCTTTGCACATCTAGAGACTGAAATGTTTGCCCATTCTTCTTTGCAAAATAGCTCAAGCTCAGTCAGATTGGATGGAGAGCGTCTGTGAACAGCAATTTTCAAGTCTTGCCTTGAGATTCTCAATTGGATTTAGGTCTGGACTTTGACTGGGCCATTCTAACACATGAATATGCTTTGATCTAAACCATTCCATTGTAGCTCTGGCTGTATGTTTAGGGTCGTTGTCCTGCTGGAAGGTGAACCTCCGCCCCAATCTCAAGTCTTTTGCAGACTCTAACAGGTTTTCTTCCAAGATTGCCCTGTATTTGGCTCCATCCATCTTCCCATCAACTCTGACCAGCTTCCCTGTCCCTGCTGAAGAAAAGCATCCCCACAGCATGATGCTGCCACCACCATGTTTCACAGTGGGGATGGTGTGTTCAGGGTAATGTGCAGTGTTAGTTTTCCGCCACACATAGCGTTTTGCATTTAGGCCAAAAACTTCAATTTTGGTCTCATCTGACCAGATCACCTTCCTCCACATGTTTGCTGTGTCCCCCACATGGCTTGTGGCAAACTGCAAACGGGACTTCTTATGGCTTTTTTTCCAACAATGGCTTTCTTCTTGCCACTCTTCCATAAAGGCCCGATTTGTGGAGTGTATGACTAATAGTTGTCCTGTGGACAGATTCTCCCACCTGAGCTGTGGATCTCTGCAGCTCCTCCAGAGTTACCATGGGCCTCTTGGCTGCTTCTCTGATCAATGCTCTCCTTGCCCGGCCTGTCAGTTTAGGTGGACGGCCATGTCTTGGTAGGTTTGCAGTTGTGCCATACTCTTTCCATTTTCGGATGATGGATTGAACAGTGCTCCGTGAGATGTTCAAAGCTTGGGATATTTTTTTTATAACCTAACCCTGCTTTAAACTTCTCCACAACTTTATCCCTGACCTGTATGGTGTGTTCCTTGGGCTTCATGATGCTGTTTGTTCACTAATGTTCTCTAACAAACCTCTGAGGCCTTCACAGAACAGCTGTATTTATACTGAGATTATATTACACACAAGTGGACTCTATTTACTAATTATGTGACTTCTGAAGGCAATTGGTTGCACTGGATTTTATTTAGGGGTATCAGAGTAAAGGGGGCTGAATACTTTTGCATGCCACACTTTTCAGTTATTTATTTGTAAAAAAAATTGAAAACCATGTATCATTTTCCTTCCACTTCACAATCATGCGCCACTTTGCGTTGGTCTATCACATAAAATCCCAATACATTTACGTTTGTGGTTGTATTGTGACAAAATGTGGAAAAGTTCAAGGGGTATGAATACTTTTGCAAGCCACAGTAGGCGACGTTTCAGGTCTGGACCCTTCTTTGTACCTGAGTCTGAAATATCATCAATCCATGTTCTTCAGAGATGCTGCCTGACCTGGTTTTCTTTGGTAAACTAGCTACTACAGTTCCTTGTTATTACATACAGCTCTATAGTTTTGTATAAACTTCAAGATACTCCTCCATGTCTACAAAGCCCTCAATGGGCTTGCCCCCACCTACATAAAAAGTCTTCTCAACCACCACTCCACCTCCAGGCCCCTGAGATCGACCGACTTGGGGTTGCTGAATATCCCACGGTCTAGGCATAAGCTCAGGGGCGACCGCGTCTTTGCGGTTGCAGTCCCTAGGCTGTGGAACAGCATCCCCTTTCCCATCAGAACTGCCCCTTCCATCGACTCTTTTAAGTCAAGACTAAAGACTTATCTATACTCCCAAGCATTTCCTGACGTCCTCTGAGTGAGCTGTGAGGGCTACATGTATATATGTATGTAGTCTGTTTTGTTGTGCTATCCTTATAACAAATGTAAAGCACTTTGGCCAACGAGAGTTGATTTTTAAATGTGCTATATAAATAAATGTGACTTGACTTGACTTGACTATAGGCTCTGGATTTGTTGTCATTTCACTTGGGTTCGAACAGAACAGAGGGTTGTATGATCAAGGATGTTACGTGAGATTCTTGGAATATTTTTATCTACAGCTAGTTTGAAGAGAAAGTTGCTAGCAGTTTTCTGAAGAGAAGCCAGTAAAAATATATAGGAAGGAACTGCAGATGCTGGTATACACCGAATATAGACCCAAAATGCTGGAGATAGACCTGATAGACTCCAGCATTTTGTGCCATCTCTGGTAAAACTATATTTAGGCTTATTATATTGGATAGTGTGGTGGGGCAGAACATTGGTACATATACAGGAATGTGATAATATAGTATACTAGTGAGTGGTAGAGAACCAACAATTATTCTTTTTTAGTTCTGTTGAATGGGATTTCATAGAATTGTGGAATAGTTACAATAGACAATAGGTGCAGGAGTAGGCCATTCGACCCTTCGAGCCAGCACCAAAATTCAATATGATCATGGTTAATCATCCACAATCAGTACCCCGTTCCTGCCTTCACGCCATATCCCGACTCCGCTATCTTTAAGAGCTTTATAAAACTCTCTCTTGAAAGCATCCAGAGAATTGGCCTCCACTGCCTTCTGAGGCAGAGAATTCCACAGATCCACAACTCTCTGGGTGAAAACGTTTTTCCTCATCTCCATTCAAAATGGCCTATTCCTAAATGTTAAACTGTGGCCCCTGGGTCTGGATATCCCCAACATCGGAAACATGTTTCCTGCCTCTACTGTGTCCAATCCCTTAATAATCTTATATGTTTCAATAAGATACCCTCTCATCCTTCTAAATTCCAGAGTATACAAGCCCAGCCGCTCCATTCTATCAACATATGACAGTCCCGCCATCCCGGGAATTAATTTTGTGAACCTACTCAATTAATCTTGTGAACTCCCTCAATAGCAAGAATGTCTTTCCTCAAATTTGGAGACCAAAACTGCACATAATACTCCAGGTGTGGTCTCACTAGGGCCCTGTACAACTGCAGAAGGACCTCTTTGCTCATATTCTCAACTCCTCTTGTTATGAAGGCCAACATGCCATTTTCTTTCTTCACTGCCTGCTGTACCTGCATGCTTATTTCAGTGACTGATGAACAAGAACCCCCAAATCTCATTGTACTTCCCCTTTTCCCAAAGTGACACCATTCAGATAATAATCTGCCTTCCTGTTTTTGCCACCAAAGTGGATAACCTCACATTTATCCACATTAAACTGCATCTGCCATGCATCTGCCCACTCACCCAATCTGTCCAAGTCATCATTTTGGCGATCATGTCCATGCCAATTCTCTACCAGCCAACCTCTTAATTCCAGCAACCAGCCCTTTCTCCATGGTCTTACAATTTTTTTCTCCATCAGTGAAGAAAGCTAATGGAATGTTGGCCTTCATAACAAGAGGATTTCAGTATAGGAGTAGAGAGGTTCTTCTGCAGTTGTATAGGGCTCTGGTAAGACCACATCTGGAGCAATGTGTACAGTTTTGGTCTCCTAATTTGAGGAAGGACATCCTTCTGATTGAGGCAGTGCAGCGTAGGTTCACGAGATTGATCCCTGGGATGGCAGGACTGTCATATGAGGAAAGATTGAAAAGACTAGGCTTGTATTTAAACTGGAGTTTAGAAGGGTGAGGGGGATCTTATAGAAACATAAAATTATAAAAGGACTGGACAGGCTTAGATGCAGGAAAAATGTTCCCAATGTTGGGCGAGTCCAGAACCAGAGGCCACAGTCTTAGAATAAAGGGGAGGCCATTTAGTAGCAATGTTACAAAATTTTGAGATTTTAAAAATCAAGTCTGCAATTTATCCCATCAGATAAAGCATAACAATAAGTTTAATTTGACACCAAATTCACTTTCATATCTCAAGTATTAAAAAAGTTATGGCCATTTTCATACTCGGAAATTAGCATCTTGTTCCCTATTGATTTTCAATGGACATTACAAAAAAGCTGTGATCTTGGATAGTCAAAAGCCCATTTTTTAAGGAAAGATTAACATTTTTAAATAGCCTAAGTGTCCAAAGATTATTCACAGATAATTCACAATATAACATGATTTTTATATCTAATTTACATTAATTTATAGGCCAAATGGAAGGAATTTAGTGTTCAATTGCTGTAAATAAATGCCCATTTAAATCGGCTTTCTAGTGGGTTCATGTGAACGCGCTGGTTTAGAACGTTGACATCGCGCTGGATTAGTGCCCTCAAATGCCGAGAAAAATACTGCGGGATATAAAAAGCCCAAAATGAACTACTCGCTATAGATAACTTGATATATAGGGTTATATATATGCCCCATTTAATGTAAAAATAAGGTACATACCTTTAATTGTTTGCTCTATAAAACCCTGGGGCTGCGAGAGGTTGCGGAATGAGACAGTAATTTTAAAACTATTATAACTATATTATCGAGGCCTATAAAACTAATAATACCTTTTGCGACCGGGTCTTGCAGCGATTTTTCGTTAATGATTTACTAGGCTGAACATCTGCGATTAGTACAGCCTAGTAAAAATCGCGTTTAAAACCCGCCCCCTCCAAACAGCGCCAAAATCGCGGACATGGCTGTGGGCAGATTCCCAATGACGATTCAGGTAGGTTTTGTAACATACCTACATTTAGGACTGAGGTGAGAAAAAACTTTTTCACCCAGAGTGGTGTGAATTTGTGGAATTCCTTGCCATAGAGGGCAGTGGAGGCCAAATCACTGGATGGATTTAAGAGAGAGTTAGATAGAGCTCATGGGGCTGGTGGAATCAAGGGATATGGGGAGAAGGCAGATCCCAATGAATGGCGGTGCTGGCTCGAAGGGCCGAATGGCCTCCTCCTGCACCTATTTTCTATGTTTAACAATTTACTCTCATAGGTCACAATGGAACCAGATTCCAATTACTTAAGATTCCAATTACTGCAAAAAAAAGTATTCCCCTTTGTTTTATACCTGCCATATCTTTATACCAACAAGTAATAAGTTGGATTGGGTGAATGACCAAATATGTCTGCATAAATGTTTGTAGTGCTGATGCCTTTAGCATTGGGTAAACATTTATTTGGCCAAAATAGATCCATGAATGAAGTCCATTACTCTAGTGTTGATATTTCACAGTTTTAATCTCATGGGAAATTTGAGGTACCAAACTAAATATCTATTCATCTATCTTCTATCTATCTATATTTAAAACTCTGGCCCCATCCGACCGACTGCCGACCGGCGCCCTTCCTGCCTTTCGATTCGTGCCCGATACTCGCAGATGTCCAATCGGAATGGCCGATGCTCGCAGATGTCCAATCGGAATTGATTCATTTGCATGTACGGCTGCCGGCCGCATTTCTTCCTTTGATTCATTGCCACGCCCAATCCAGACGCTCAATCTCCGAGATATTTTCCATTTCGGTAGAGATTTCGCTTTTCTTTCTAAGTATCCGCTCCTCATTTCATTTCGTCGTGTTGAAGTGCACGTTTTTAATCAAATCCTTCTCCCCCCCCCCCCCCCCCCCCCCTCCACACCCAAGTATTTCAAAAATAAACAGGCTTCTCCATTTACATGTCAGCTTCCAACACACTTCGAAACAAAGTTGCAAGACAGGAACACTGAATTTTTCACTGCTGCAGCAGGCAGGGGAGGTGCCATTGGATTTTTTTTAAAGAGGCAGGGCAGTGCTGGAATCTTACTTTTGAGAATGGCTTCAGTTCCATTGGAGGAGACGGGTGCATGGTGGAATATTGGGTTGGGGGATCACACCATTGGGGGAGCAGACCCAACGGGTCTGCACTTGGTCTAGTATATATTTAAAACTCTGGCCCCATCCGACCGACTGCCGACCGGCGCCCTTCCTGCCTTTCGATTCGTGCCCGATACTCGCAGATGTCCAATCGGAATGGCCGATGCTCGCAGATGTCCAATCGGAATGGATTCATTTGCATGTACGGCTGCCGGCTGCATTTCTTCCTTTGATTCATTGCCACGCCCAATGCAGACGTTCAATCTCCGAGATATTTTCCATTTCGGTAGAGATTTCGCTTTTCTTTCTAAGTATCCGCTCCTCATTTCATTTCGTCGTGTTGAAGTACACGTTTTTAATCAAATCCTTCTCCCCCCACCCACCCCCAAGTATTTCAAAAATAAACAGGCTTCTCCATTTACATGTCAGCTTCCAACACACTTCGAAACAAAGTTGCAAGACAGGAACACTGAACTTTTCACTGCTGCAGCAGGCAGGGGAGGTGCCATTGGATTTTTTTTTAATCCACTGCTGAGGGAGGCAGGGCAATGCTGGAATCTTACTTTTGGGAACGGCTTCAGTTCCATTGGAGGAGACGGGTGCATGGTGGAATATTGGGTTGGGGGATCACACCATTGGGGGAGCAGACCCAACGGGTCTGCACTTGGTCTAGTATATCTATAAAACTCTGGGGCCATCCGACCGACTGCCGACCGGCGCCCTTCCTGCCTTTCGATTCGTGCCCGATACTCGCAGATGTCCAATCGGAATGGCCGATGCTCGCAGATGTCCAATCGGAATGGATTCATTTGCATGTACGGCTGCCGGCTGCATTTCTTCCTTTGATTCATTGCCACGCCCAATCCAGACGCTCAATCTCCGAGATATTTTCCATTTCGGTAGAGATTTCGCTTTTCTTTCTAAGTATCTGCTCCTCATTTCATTTCGTCGTGTTGAAGTACACGTTTTTAATCAAATCCTTCTCCCCGCCCCCCACCCCCAAGTATTTCAAAAATAAACAGGCTTCTCCATTTACATGTCAGCTTCCAACACACTTCGAAACAAAGTTGCAAGACAGGAACACTGAACTTTTCACTGCTGCAGCAGGCAGGGAAGGTGCCATTGGATTTTTTTTTAAATCCACTGCTGAGGGAGGCAGGGCAGTGCTGGAATCTTACTTTTGGGAACGGCTTCAGTTCCATTGGAGGAGACGGGTGCATGGTGGAATATTGGTTTGGGGGATCACACCATTGGGGGTGCAGACCCAACGGGTCTGCACTTGGTCTAGTACTTCAATAAAAAGATTTACTATTTAACTATTTAATTCTCAACTAGGTTTCTCTTAGGTTTACAACTAAAAATATATAATTTAAAATAATTCTTAAATTATCTGTTTATATATTTAAATAATTTAATGAACTACATTTTTTGGTATATTTTATTTCATATGTAGTAATATGCAATGTCAAAATAAAATAATTATCAAACAGCAAGTTGAGATTTCAGGAAAAAGCAACAGTAAAGTGGCGTGAACAATACCAGTAAAACATTCTGTTTGGAATGTATCATGAAACATACAGTGCCCTCCATAATGTTTGGGACAATGATTCATCATTTATTTATTTGCCTCTGTACTCCACAATTTGAGATTTGTAATCACGTGTGGTTAAAGTGCACATTGTCAGATTTTATTAAAGGGTATTTTTATACATTTTGCTTTCACCATGTAGAAATTACAGCTGTGTTTATACATAGTACCCCCCCCCCCATTTCAGGGCACCATAATGTTTGGAACACATGGCTTCACAAGCATTTGTAATTGCTCAGGTGTGTTTAATTGCCTCCTTAATGCAGGTATTAGAGAACTCTCAGCACCTAGTCTTTCCTCCGGTCTTTCCATCATCTTTGGAAACTTGGATTGCAGTTTATCAACATGAGGACCAAAGTTGTGCCAATGAAAGTCAAAGAAGCCATTATGAGACTGAGAACAAGAATAAAACTGTTAGAGACATCAGCCAAGCCTTAGGCTTACCAAAATCAACTGTTTGGAACATCTTTAAGATGAAAGAGAACATTGGTGAGCTTACTAATCGCAAAGGGACTGGCAGGCCAAGGAAGACCTCCACAGCTGATGACAGAAGAATTCTCAGGTACACAAAAATGCTGGAGAAACTCATCGGGTGCAGCAGCATCTATGGAGCGAAGGAAATAGGCTACGTTTCGGGCCGAAACCCTTCTTCAGACTGATGGGGGGGGGGGGGGAGAAGGAAGGAAAAAGGGAGGAGGAGGAGCCCGAAGGCGGGGGGATGGGAGGAGACAGCTCGAGGGTTAAGGAAGGGGAGGAGACAGCAAAGGCTAGCAAAATTGGGAGAATTCAATGTTCATGCCATCCAGACGCAAGCAACCCAGGCGGAATATGAGGTGCTGTTCCTCCAATTTCCGGTGTGAATTCTCTATTCTTTATTATAAAGATAAACCTTCAAACACAGATCAAATCAGAAACACTCTTCAGGAGTCAGGTGTGGATTTGTCAATGACCACTGTCCGCAGAAAACTTAATGAACAGAAATACAGAGGCTACACTGCAAGATGCAAACCACTGGTTAGCCGCAAAAATAGGATGGCCAGGTTGCAGTTTGCCAAGAAGTACTTAAAAGAGCAACCACAGTTCTGGAAAAAGGTCTTGTGGACAGATGAGACAAAGATTAACTTATATTAGAGTGATGGCAAGCGCAAAGTATGGAGGAGAGAAAGAACTGCCCAAGATCCAAAGCATACCACCTCATCTGTAAAACACGGTGGTGGGGGTGTTATGGCCTGGGCATGTATGGCTGCTGAAGGTAGTGGCTCACTTATCTTCATTGATGATACAACTGCTGATGGTAGTAGCATAATGAATTCTGAAGTGTATAGACACATCCTATCTGCTCAAGTTCAAACAAATGCCTCAGAAATGGCCGGCGGTTCATACTACAGCAAGATAATGATCCCAAACATACTGCTAAAACAACAAAGGAGTTTTTCAAAGCTAAAAAATTGTCAATTCTTGAGTGGCCAAGCCAATCACCCGATCTGAACTGAATTGAGCATGCCTTTTATTTGCTGCAGAGAAAAGTGAAGGGGACTAGCCCCCAAAACAAGCATCAGCTAAAGATGGCTGCAATACAGGCCTGGCAGATCATCACCAGAGAAGACACCCAGCAACTGGTGATGTCCATGAATCGCAGACTTCAAGCAGTCATTGCATGCAAAGGTTATGCAACAAAATACTAAACATGACTATCAGTCTGTCCCCATCAGTCTGAAGAAGGGTTTCGGCCCGAAACGTTGCCTATTTCCTTCGCTCCATAGATGCTGCTGCACCCGCTGAGTTTCTCCAGCATTTTTGTGTACCCATTAAACATGACTACTTTCATTTACATTACATTGCTGTGTCCCAACCATTATGGTGCCCTGAAATGGGGGGACTATATATAAACACTGCTGTAATTTCTACATGGCTCGAATGGCCGACTCTTACACCTGTTGTCTATTGTCTAAAATGACTAAAATGGCCTTTATTAAAATCTGGCAATTTACATTTTCACCATATCTGATTTTTTTATATTTACAAATCGCAAATTGTGGAGTACAGAGGCAAATAGATAAATGATGGGTCTTTGTCCCAAACATTATATAAAGTATAAAGTGGCAAGCTGTGCAGGAGGGATATTGTGTTTTAATGTTGCCTGCTAATGGAAGAGGAAGCGGAAAGAACACGTAATGGAGATTAATGCTTCATCCCTCCCTCCCTCCATAAAACAGAATCATTTTATTATTTCAATTTATAAATTAATTACTCTGTAAACAACAAAATTGGAGCTTTCAAAAGCTGAGTTGGTGACTTTATTACCTAAGCTGGCTGTTTTATGTTTTATTTACATGCTTCACTACATACAGTACTTAATGAAAGTGTTAATTCTGAAATGTTACCCTACATATTGCACTAAAGCTGTTGCTTAACTGATAAATATTTTTCTCAGATGTGATGTGAGAAAAACAGCACAAAACATCTAAAAGCTTTTGCAATGTCATGTGAGATTTCTGAAGACTTTGCAGTGTGCAAAATTAAGTGTTGTTTATTTCACAGATTGCTCCAGGAGTGTTTGAATATGTTCCTAGTCCTGTGGATGAAGAAGTTAAAGTGGCTGTCATTAGAGATACACTTCGTTTGATTGATCCGACATTTAAAAAAAACGTCTCTCAGTAAGTGCAGAGATGTATCTTAAATTTCCATTTTCCTAAATATATGTTCCTGCATCCTTATTATCATTTAAATATGCGGAACAGATTTTTCCGAACTTCAAAGCTAATTTGACTTTGTTGTCAGCAAGTGTCAGGCTATATTTGAAATATTTGCCTGGATTCTATCTGAGAGCTAATATACTTAAGAACGCTAATGCAGCTAAGGTTGAAGAAACAGATTGTATTGCTCCTCAAACTGCAATTATAGGGGTATAAGTCAAATAACTGAATTGCTACCATTGAAGTCCTGTAATCTGTGCATTGATGGAAAGCATCAGTTAACTGCATCATGAGTATTGTGTTGTGACATTGGGGCCAAGTAAACAGATATCAAAAGAATTAGCCCATTTATATTGATCTACTTGTTTACATCAATATTAATAGATTCTATGAGCTATCCTATTTTAATATTTATTTACGTAAGAAAGTTAAGTACTATTGACACAATAAATGACATTCCTAAATTACACAGCGTATCAACTATTAGCAAGCGACAAGGATCAGAGCCATGTTAGCAAACTGGATCCAAATCAGCTTTGTGATTGGAGGCAATGGGTAGGAATGGCTGGACTTTTTATTAACTGGGTATCGGTAACGAGTGATGAAGCGCAGGGATTATGCTGGGCCCTTTTTGTCTCTATATATAAGTGACTTGATATGATCAAGTCAAGTCAAGGTGAATTTATTGTCATGGAAATCTTGTCATATATGTACAGGAACAATGAAAATCTTGCTTTCAACAGCATCACCACAGGCACACACTGAGACAAAACATAAATTATACATAAATTACATAAATTTTGAAAGACAGTAATATGTAAAAGACTGTTAGAAAACAAGTCCACGGTAGTGCAAGATGTGGTTCATGGTGTTCTGTCATCAAGGTTGTGCCGGTCAATTTTATGAACCTGGTGGTGTGGGACTTCAGGGTTCTGTACTTCCTGCCCGATGGTACCAGCAAGAAGAGGGCAAAGGATGGTGGAGAGGCTTGATGATGGATGCTGGCTTCTTGAGGCTCTCAGTCTGAAGAAGGGTCCCAACCCGAAATGTCACCTATCCATGTTCTCCGGAGATGGTGCCTGACCCGCTGAGTTACTCCAGTACTTTTGTGTATGCGAGCATCTGCAGTTCCTTATTTCTACAGCTTGAGGCAGCACCTCATGCAGATGCTTTTGATGATGGGGAGGCTGTGTCCATGATGGACTGGTCTGAGTTCACTTCTCCTTTCAGCCTCTAGCATTCCTGTGCATTGGAATTGCTGCACCAAACCATGATGCAACCAGTCAGGATACTTTCTACAATTAAACCGATACAAAATGGAGTTAGATAAAGAGAGAAGAGGTGTGAAATGTAAAGCCATATATCGGGGAGGCCCCCTTCCTCCTATATCTATCGCTCAGGCTAAGGATACAGCAGACCATAGATCAGTTGGAAAGTTGTGGCAAATATAATCTAATCTAGGTGTCTGAGGTAAAGCATTTGGAAGACAAATACTGGTGGGGCATTTAGAGTAGCTGGGGAAACCTTAAGGTATTGATGTGGAGAGAGATCGTGAGGTTCAAGTCCATAGCTTCCTGAAAGTGGCAACGCAGGGAGATAGTCATGAAATAGGCATCTGCTTGCCTTCAAAGGTGGGGGGGGGGCATTGAGTACAAGAGCTCTGAAGAAGGGTCTCGATCCGAAACATTGCCAATTCCTTCTCTCCATAGATGCTGCCTCACCCGCTGAGTTTCTCCAGCATTTTGTGTCTACTTGGAAAATCATGTGGCAATTGCACAAAAAGAGTACAGCTGCTCAAAAACAGGACCTTTGGCCCAGAATGTTCAAACAACTGGTTAGTCTGCATAGTCATAAAGCATGGTAACAGGCCGTTCGACCCAACGAGCCCATGCTGACTAAGGTGCCCCATCTACATTATTCCTATCTGCCTGCGTTTGCCACATGTCCCTCTAAAACTTTCCTATCCATGTACCTATCCATATGTCTTTTAAAAAAGTATTACGTAGAGTATTATGTGCTGTTTTGGTCACCACACCAGACAATAAAGAGATTAACCAGGATGTACAATGGAATGGAAGGGCTGATATATAAGGTGGAATTGGATAATTCGGTTTATTGGCAATGGAATGTAGAAGGCTCGGAATTGACCTCAAGGAGATTCATGAAAGTATGAGGGGCCTGGATAGGATAGACTCAGTAGTGTTTACAAGCACAGGGGAGTCTAGAACTTAAGGGCATAGTGTGGCGGTCCCTGGGGGTTAGGCCACTCCTTGGATCATCCCCCTCGACTATTGAGGGACATGGGCGTTGGTCTTCCAAGCGGTTTCCCGTGGTCCCTCTGGGGTGTGTGCTCTCGCTGTGTGATTAAAGACTACTGTTTGAACCTTTTCCTGACTTTGTCCGGGCCACTACAACTGGTGACCCCGCCATTCAACACACGTCGTGATGGATAGCAACGCCGTTGCACTTAAACTCCCTACTCTGTGGACCGAAGAGCCTGACATCTGGTTCCAGCAGGCAGAGGCACAATTTGCTGTGCGAGGGATAACTGTGGGCGAAATGAAATACTATTACGTGATCAGCGCGCTTGACCAAGCGACTGCAAGGCAAGTTAAGCCTTACCTTAGAGCCCCCCATTAACTAACAAATATAGGGGCTTTAAGGAATTCCTTATCAGGAGGTTTGGCCTTAGTAAATCTGAGCGGGCAGCTCGGATTCTCCGAATGGACAGCATGGGTGACCGCCGGCCGTCTGCCCTCCTGGAGGACATGCTCGCCCTAATGGGTGACCACGAACCTTGTATCCTACTTAAATTTGCTTACCAGCAGCAGCTCCCGCCCGACATCCGCCTGCAGCTCGCCAAGGATCCCTTTACCAATATGTAGGCGCTGGCCGAGCACGGCGATGAGCTGTGGATGTCCCACCAGCGGGACCTGGGAGCGCTGGCCGTCCTTCCCGTGACGTCAGGAGGCTCGGAGCAGGTCGGGGCCGCTATCCACCGCGTCTCCGCTGCTCCCAGTCTGCCCCCATGGCAAAATCCGGCCGCCATCGGGCATTCCACTGCTGGCACGTCTCTCCAGCACTGCCCACCTGCAGTTCCACCCAACACCAGCAGAGGTCACTGGTGTTCAACCCAGCCAAATTCGCCTGCAGTTCCACCAGACGCCAGCAGAGGGGGTTGGTGCTATTATCATCGTCGCTGGGGAGCTGCAACCAGGCAATGTCGCCCACCCTGTTCAATCCCGTGAAACGAAGGGGCTGGTCGTCAGTGATTCCTTCGGCGGCCGGCAATATTAATCGCGTTTTTGCCTGGGATCGCCGCACTGGGGGTCGATTCCTCGTGGACACTGGTGCGGAAGTGAGTGTTCTGCCTCCCTCCATCGCTGACATCCGTGCGGGCATACATAGCCCCCTCCTCACCACGGCGAACGGGAGTGCTATTCGCTCCATCTCCCACAACTTTGGCCGCAGATGCTTTTCGTGGGAGTTTGTCATCGCCGACGTTTCCCAGCAGCTGCTGGGCGCTGACTTCCTTCGAGCCCATTCACTGCTCGTGGATGTCAAGCGGTGGCACCTGGTGCACTCCGTCATGCTGGAGCCGGTCTTCCTCCACATTGGTGATCCCGTATCGCGCCCTGATGGCCCCCTGTCGTCCGTGGATGTGACTTTCACGCGCATCCTAGCGGATTTTCTGGGCATCCTCGAACCCCACTTCTGCTCCTCCACCCCCAAACACGGGGTGGAGCACCATATTCCTACTACCGGCCCGCCTGTGCACGCCCGGGCGCATCGTCTCACGCCAGACAAGCTTCATCTGGCTCGGGAGGAGTTCCACCTGATGGAGGCGATGGGCATCGTGTGCCCCTCCAATAGCCCATGGGCATCACCGCTCCACATGGTCCCCAAAGCGGGTGGGGGCTGGCGCCTGTGTGGGGATTACCGTCGCCTGAATGATGCGACCATCGCCGACAGGTACCTGGTCCCGCACATTGAGGACTTCAGTGCCCATCTGGCCGGAGCATCGGTGTTCTCCAAGGTGGACCTCATGCAAGGGTACAACCTAATTCCGGTCCACCCCGGCGATAATCCCGAAGACAGCCATTATAACGCCATTTGGACTGTTTGAATTTGTACGGATGCCGTTTGGTTTGAAAAACGCTGCGCAGGCCTTTCAGCGGCTTATGGACTGTGTGTGCCGCAGCCTGGACTTGGTATTCGTGTACTTGGATGACATACTCGTGGCCAGTCGCTCGCGGCAGGATCACTGCATTCATCTCCATCGGCTGTGTCTGCCTCAGCGATTTTGGTTTGTCCATCAACTCGTCTAAGTGCCGTTTTGGGGTGACATCTATCGACTTCATCGGCTACCGCATAACTCCACAGGGGGTGGTGCCTCTGCCGGCCAGGGTGGACGCTGTCCGCAGGTTCCCCCGTCCGACCACAGTTAAGGGTCTAAAGGAGTTCGTGGGAATGGTCACTTTTTATCACCGCTTCTTGCCGGCAGGGGCCGCAATCATGTGTCCGCTTTTCCACCCGATTGCTGGTCATCGCAGGGAGGTTGAGTGGTTCGACGAAGCAACAGCAGCATTCGAGAGGGCTAAGGAGGCACTGGCTGGGGCCACGATGCTCGTCCACCCACGAGAGGACGCCCCGCCATGACGGGAGACGCTTCTGAGGTTGCGGTTGGGGCAGTGTTGGAGCAGCTCGTTGATGAATGATGGTGGCCAATCGCCTTCTTCAGCAGGCATCTCAGTGGTGCTCATCGCTGTTGCAGCGCTTTCGACCGCGAGCTTCTTGTCCTGTATCTCGCCGTATGCCATTTTCACTACTTCCTGGAGGGGAGGCCTTTTACTGCATTTACGGATCACAAGCCACTAACCTTCGCGTTCGCCAAGGTTTCAGACCCGTGGTCTGCCCGGCAGCAGAGGCAGTTGGTGTATGTGTCCGAGTACACCACCTCCATCCGTTTCGTTGAGGGCAAATACAACAGGGTGGCCGACGCCTTATCGCGACCTGCAGTCCACGCGGTTCTCCAAGTCGCTGAGGGTATTAATTATTCCGCCCTGGCTCAGCTGGTTGATGAGGACATGGCCCCTATTGTTGGGCAGTTTCGGGCCTGGAGTTGGAGGACGTTGTCTGTGCTCCTGGGGGCGCAACGCTGCTGTGCGATGTCTCCACTGGACTTCCGCGACCCATCGTCCCCGTCGCCTGGCGGGGCAGGGTGTTTTAGGTGCTCCATGGACTTGCTCATCAGTCCATCCGGGCGACATTGGCCCTGGTAGCCTCCCGCTTCATGTGGCACGGGCTGTGGAAGGAGGTTGAACATTGACCTGGCCTCCTCCTCCACCGAGTTGGTGTATGGGTCTTCGTTGACGGTGCCCGGGGAGTTCATCCCGCTGGAACGGGGCCTGGTGGAGCAGCCTTCGGACGCTCTGCAACGGTGGGCAAGCTGCCGCCGGTGCCCACGTCTTGTCATGGGTCCTTCCGTCCACATGTTCCCTCTGCTCTGGAGGACTGCCAGTTTGTCTTCCTGCACAGGGATGCTCATAGGACACCCCTCCAGCGGCTATACGAAGGTCCCTTCCGAGTCCTAGAGCATGGCTCATCTACATTCGTCCTGGACATGGGGGGTCGGCATGAGACTATTTCGGTTGCGTGGCTGATCAGCCGGTGCTGGTAGCGCAGCCCCATAAGCGAGGGTGCCCTCCGTCTAGGGTACCTCCTTCTGTGGCTACTCCGTCCTCTGCACCTGTTGGTCAGTTGCCTGTTCCTGTGCCGGGTATGGTATGCACCCGGGCTGGCCGTCGTGTACACCCTCCTGTCCGTTTCGTGCCTCGGGTACTTAGGGGGTCCTGTGGCGGTCTCTGGGGGTTAGGCCACTCCTTGGATCATCCCCCTCGGCTATTGAGGGACAGGGGCGTTGGTCTGCCACGGGGTTTCCCGTGGTCCCTCTGGGGTGTGTGCTCTCACTGTGTGATTAAAGATTACTGTTTGAACCTGCTTGGCGTCTGGCCTTTTCCTGTCCTCATCCAGGCCGCTACACTAGGTTTATGGTGAGAGGTGCGATCTGCTTTTCACTCAGAGAGTGGTCAACATCCGAAACAAGCATAGGAGGTGATGGAGGCAGACAGAGTTATGTTTAGAAGATCGTGCACAACCTGCAGGAGTTCCAGTTACAATTGCTTAACAACTATTTATCTCCTTGACTATATATCATCTCAGCACTGTGATGTTTCTTGTTCACCCTTTCCACTACCCACCCCAACCCCTTTTTAGTGGTATCGAGCAATTGTCAATTTTCCCACCCTCTCTACAGTGTTTGTTCATGGTTGTACTGACAACAAGTGCCTTGTTTCAATTGGACATGATGAAAGGCCATGGCTCCTGCATGCCGACATCCAAGGCCTCCACACCTGCATGATCCACAGTCAGGTTGTTTTTAAATCTGACCACTACTCAAATACAAACCACACCCTGACCTAGTAGTATGATTTAATTTCCTGGATCAATTTATCTAGGGACGATCTTCCTCCCAGGTGCCCTGTAATATCCACAGCCGAGAATAGTATTCAACAGCTCGGAACACCTCCTTGAGGTGCAGACAAATGTTAATGCTGGGGATCTGTCACCGCATCGTCTCACTTGCTGTAGCTACAACATATTGTTATGGGCAGCATGGTAGTCAGCGGGAGAGTTGCTGCATTACAGCACCAGAGACCCGAGTTCGATCCTGACTACGGGTGCTGTCTGTCCGGAGTTTGTATGTTCTCCTGTGACCTGCGTTGGGGTTTTCTCCAGTGGCTCCAATTTCTTCCCACGCTCCAAAGACGAACAGGTTTGTAGGTTTGTTGACTTTGGTATAATTGTAAATTGTCCCTCAGCTGTGGAGGATAGTGTTCGTGTGCGGGGATCACTGGGCGGCTTGAGTTCGGTGGCCCAAAGGGCCTGTTTCCAATCTGTATCTCTAAACATATCACCTGCCATGCCATCGCTGTCAAATGTTACTTAACAACTAGAATGAACAGATTTCTGGTCATTTGATATTTTGATTTTACATCTTATGTTTAACTATTAAAGGTTCATAATCTGCATCGCTGTAAACTTTATTTTTGTTGTTTATTGTTAGTTGTAAACTTTAGTTTTAAATGCACTCCACTCAAAATTTAATTATTTGTTCCCCATACTAATATATGATGTTTGCATAGACATTGAACAAATACATATATACACATGGCTCTGCAGCTATTCATCTGGATTGGCAGGATATAAATTGATTAAATTGATATGATTCCATATATTAGCATGTTAAACTATCTGGACAAAACACACAGACCTGGACTTGAGCCCAACCACAGGCTAGGTCTTCAGTTAGTTCTTATCGCCGCTGCAGTTTCTGCTGCTTCTCTTCCTGTTGCCCCATTCACTGGAACCCCTTGTTGCTCCAAATGGCCAAAAGGTATTCCTAGGCCTAGGGGTCCCACCTGAAGGGGCTGTGATGAGGAGCAGCCAACATTGTGTAGTCTGAGGATTGTCAGGACTGACTCGAAGACAGCCGGCACATGATTAGGCTTTTACGAAGATTGGAGTTTTTCACTATGAGGATAGTCCATATCTGGAACAAGCTGCTAGAGAAAGCTATAGGAGCAGATGCCACTACAACTTTCAAAGGACGTAAAATATTTGGGTAGGAAGGGTTTAGAGGGTTATGGGTCAAATGCAGGCAATAAGGATTAGTCCAGAATGACAAATTGTTAATATGGACAGGTCGGGTCAAAGGGTTTCCTTTACTACCTGCCCACCTCCCTTCCTCTTCCTGGCACCCATCCATTGCGATAGTGAATGACTTTCCTTAACTTGCAGGCTAACCAGCTTTCACCCTGTCGTCCCTCCAGCTAATGTTATTATAGTAACTGAATGTATTAATATCCATAATTTAAATGTCTTTTCCATTGTAAATACAAATTAAGTTGTGCCTAATTCTTAATCCTGTACATATACCAAATTAGCAGATGTATCTTAGTTCTATTGCATACAAGAATCATTAAATTCATAATTAAAGTCCATAAATACCATAATCTTATCTATTATTGCACTGTGGTATTTGGGGTATTTTGGATAAGAGGTTAAATTAAGATCCTGTTTACCCTTCCAGGTGGATGTAAAATATCTTGTAGCAACAGTCCAAGAAGAGAATAAGAATTATTCTAATCTTCTAGCTGCTTTTAATAAACATGTATTAGTCTTGTTGATGTTAGTGGAATCCCAATTTGGAATTCTATGATTACACTTCAAAAATATTGTCCTGAGACAAGCGATTTTTAATATTTTGATTGTAAAAGGCAATATAGCTTTCACCAGATATATTGATAAGGGAAGGTGGATAAGTGGTTCTTAGCAATTATAATGAAACAACTGCAGGTGCTTAAAATCTGAAATAAAAGCAGTAAATGCTGGGAACACAGTGTAACTCAAGCAGCTTCCATAAAAGAAGAAAACGAGTTACACTTCAGATTGAAGACCTTTCAAAGTAATTGGAAAAGTAAGAAAACAAATTAATTTCAAATTTCTGAAAGAATTGGGGAATGAGAGATAGCACAAAGGGAATATCTCTGATAGATTGAGGTCATGGTTACTGCTGTGATATGAATTTTATGAAGCTATCTGATTGATAAATTAATGAGTGCAGTTAGAAAGAGAGAGAGAGAGAAAACAAACAGGGACATGTAAAAACTATATCACTGATGATGTGTTCAGGAGCATCTATCGATGTATTTGTATCAATCACTGTGCTGCTGAAACCAGTGGCGACCAGGAATAGACTGGTTGACAACCAAGTGTAGGGTGGTGACGTGGACAGCTCGGAAAGACGGCAACCGGGGCGGGGCAGGTTGGCAGCCCAAACCGCATCCTCTGAGAGGAGGAGACCCAAATCACCCTACAGAAAATCACATGGAAAATTACCCCCAGGGGTGCCCGAGAGGGGGGGAGGATGAGCACCTCAATTTGACAAATCAAAGGTTAACGACTAATGGCAATGGACAACCGACTATGAGTATCAAATGCAGATGTGCAAGAACAGCCGAGGCCTGACGATTCACCAGACCCAGATGAAGTGTTTGGAGGGACAGGGAGTGTCACAACGCACAGGTATTTTACCTGGTGAGACGCAGGAGAAGCCGGGCCCGGAATCATCCCATAGAGCCCGAAGCCTCCAAGTGGTGCAACTAGTCCCTCGGAACAGTTCTCTGGAGAAGGTTCGAGTCAAATAGCCTCAGGCCTGCAAGATGGCAGTCTGGCATCAGTTCAACGAGGACGTACAGCTGAAGTTCCCACGG